>NC_064640.1:1014092697-1014345197 GCF_023864345.2 Schistocerca serialis cubense
TATGGCATTTCAGTAAATATCAGCAATTACGAGCTCCAAAGAGTAATTATATGTCTTCAAGTATGAGCGTGTCGTATTTGCGATGCTTTCTACAAGGAAATGTCAATAGTGGGGTTAATGACCTCTTTTTTCTCCACCTCATGGCTTTTTTCCAGGCGACTGTCGTGCAGCTGGGCGCCCACAATGCATTACGTCAAAGTCACTTACCTTCCTTACCGAAATATTTACGGCAACAGTTTCTGCTACAGTTGACAGTCTCATACAAAAATTTCACAGGTTGAAAATTTACGTTACAAATGTGTAGAAATAAAATCTCATGAATATAACAGTGTCCAAAAATTTCCACTGGCATTATGATACATTCAGGCATGTACACACATTTCATAGCTCTTAAAGTACGATTCTTGGTTTCCAATGTCGTTTTCACGAACCAGTATCCCTAACCTCTTCTCATTTTTCATATACATATAAACACGTAATCACATTCCTCATATAGCATCATCTTATTGGTCATAAACATAACTCAGCAGCATAATACACATTGTTGTCACAATAATATCATCATAGCACATCAATCAAATATCAAAATCGTCGTAGCTTCCTCCAGTGACCCCAAAACCTTTACAAAATGCTCTCTGCTCTTTTCAGTAAAGTCATCTACCTCAAACATACTTCACAAATCATGATCCCATACAAAATACATCATTCAAACCTCTCATACTTTCACTATGGTTCCAAAAAAATATGAACAGTTCACAAAGTACAGACAAAATACAATTTCGTAAGTGTGAATTCACTGATGTAGTAAAAAAAAAAATTGTCTCTCTCTTAAATAAACAGATAGCTGTGTAATTCTGTGTTAGAGAAATATGATATCGATGTGGTAAGTTGTATAAGCAAATACCATATTAGCTAGGGTTCCTAGCGCTTGCCACACGCTTAGTACACAAAGTAAGCGTGTACCCCCTGAGGATTAATGTAATTATACTCTTAGGTGTTACAAATTACAGCAATGGAATGAAATGTATCACCAAATTCAAGAATCTTTCTACAAATGTTCCAAGTACAAAAATAGTTCACTCAAATTTATTTCCTGTAGCGCTAAACTGTGCGTCTTGTTGTAAGATAACCTCTGTCATTACTTAACGGTAAAAATGTGCCAAGTGTCGTAATTATCGTCGCCCATAAGCAAAGTTCTGTAGAAGACAATGTAGTTACCTCATAATATACAAAAGTGAAATGCTATGTGTATAGATATCGTGGGTATTACTCTTATTGCCGTGATCAAGAAAGTACTGTACTGTAACATATTGTTGCGCTATGGAAAAGGCTGTCTCATTGTAGTTATGCCACAAAAGTTACTACTAAAACATGTTTTACTTTCCAGAAGAATGTAGAAAAATTGTGCAGATATAAAACAGATACAGCGCAAAAGCAATAAAGTAAGTTGTGTTGCTCATTAATAGCGACGTGATGTAATCGTGTAGCTGTCAAATAAACTAACCACTGTGTCATCTGTTATCTCTCAGAAATTACTTTAAATCCAGAATGTCTTTTCAAGTAAACCAAAATGTTGCATTAAAATCTCATTAGCAGTATGTTCTAAGTATGTAAGCCTTATAGTCGTTATGTAATCGTCCAATGAACAAGCAAGAATGTACACACAATAACATTGTGTCGTCTGTTCACTACAAAAATGCATTTGTAATTACTGTCTAAATAAGTTCCCTAGGTACTTGACTGGATAGTTAACTTTGAAACATTATTGCATGTTAACAGTTTCTAAGTGTGACAAAGCATACTAGTAATGTGAAGTGAAAAATTTTATGGTAAAGACAAAGTTAAAAAGCAGATTATCTCTCAATAAACAGTTTTACATGTGAAATGTGGTGTAAACCTTTATTCTTCCTACAATGCAGAGCTTCAGCTTCGATGCAATTATCATGTAGTATACATCAGTAAAGAATGACCAAATTTTTCTCAAGGTTAGCGTCTATGTTATTTTTCTGTGAGCCAGCCGGCGCACGTGGCTGCCTGCGGTGCCAGTCATCGTCTACTGTCTCTTTGTTGGCGCGCGTCGTTACTGGGATTAGGAGACCTAACTTCTACAAATTCACCTTGCTGAGAGGGCCCTGCCCTGTTTGAATCCCGCCAGTTCTGATGAAATTCAGGTCTGTTGTTATGATTATATCGTCTGTCGTCATGTCGGTAGTTTCTGTAGTTTCTTTCTTGTCGGTTAAGTGGTGGAGAATTTCTCCCTGAATTGTAATTGCGTGGTGGACCGCTGCAACTGAAGTTATTCTGTCTCCCTTGATAATAATAGTTCTGGTTCCCATATTGTCTGTTTCTATGACTGCCTCTGTCATAGTCATTACTGTGGAGAGGTGATCTTTCCCTGTAATTATTATTACTCTGCCAATGGTTGTCATACGGGTGGTGTCTGTTTTGGTCACGATTTGCGTTGTAAGAATAGCATTGTCATGTCCAGTTATTATTCCTGTCGTCATGGTATTGTGATGGATGTGACCTATAATTGTTGTTCTCCTGGTTTCGTGTCCTGTGATTGTCAGTGTCAATTTCCAGTTCTTGTAAGAGTCCCTGAAAAGCTTCAATGTCGTCTTTGCAACGTCCTGCCAAAATAATATGTCGTAATTGTTCAGACAATTAGATTAAACAAATGCGGATGAGTTCTGAGGGGCTGTATGGGTTTGACAAGTTCTGGTTCTTGTGCAACATGTCTTCAAAATATTTGACAAGACTAGAAAATTCAGATTGTTCGAAATGTTTCATCATTATGATGCTATGTTTTACGCGATCTTGAGTAGCTTGAGACCAATATGCTGAGAGGAAGGCATGATAAAATTCTCCTTCACTGTGACAATCATGAATGACCGATCGCATTCTTACAGCTAGTTCATTCTCTAAGTAGCCACACATAAATTCTAATCTGTACTCTAATGACCAGTTGGGAGGAAAACAATGAGGGAACTGATAAAGCTATGCTTTTCGATGTATGTCGTTGCCGGGATTCTTAAATGTTTTGAATTTACGTGTAGTAATGAACAGCTTATAGTCAAAATCATCATGACGGCGAGTCGCATATCGGTCATTGTTACGTCTTGTCGGCGGTTCCATCTCAAAGTTCGGTGCACCTTGCCATTTTCTTTCATAATTTCCGAAATGCCTTGTGTCATCATTTTGTGGCTTTTCCGTATTTCTACGTCCCTCTTCCCGTATTGGAGAGCGAGTGTCCTCAGAAATATGTAATTCTTGTATAGTAATACAATTGTGCCAACTGATCTTGTACTTCCCAGACTTCTCTTTTGTGTTTCGCATTAATTTGATTCTGATTTTGTTTGAATTTCTTAATTTGTTCGTACTCTTCTGTGTCATTAAAGACTAACGGTCTTGTGTCATTCAGATTATCATCTACCTGCGTAGATAAATTCTTTAGCTGATCCGAATGTTCCACTACTTTCTCTGATAATGAACTGATTTCCTCCATGTGTCTTTCTGAACCAAGTTTCAGAGTATCTACTGTGTGCTTTAAGTTTTCCTGAGTTTTTGCAATTTGCGTAACCGAAACGGTAGATGCAACTGAGTCAATTTTAGCCCGCAAGGTGTAATGATTTTCATGAACAATGGTCTGCAATTCTTTTATGGCTGCTTCATGCCGCGAAAAAATTGGTTGAAAATGCTCACAAAATTGTGTTTTTACGTCATTACAGACCTTTGACATTTCGATTCGATGTTATGTAACTCAGTAGTTAAATCATCACGTGTTTGTTGAAGTGTTTCTTTCATTTGTTTCTGATTTAGTTCCGTTTCTTGCTGTGACAGTTTTTGATTTTGTTCCATTGCGTCTAACTTTTGAAGCTGTTGTCCCATTTGTTGCATTAATTGTAATAACAATGCACTGGTGTCTGGAACTTGTTCCTTTGTGCCTATCGGCAGTGCATTTGCACCGACAGCATTCGTATTTTGAAAAGCAGAAAATGTGTCTTGACTTAATTGAGAAAAAGGTGAGGACGCTAAAACTGAATCTACAGTATTTGTAAAATTTTGACCTGTCATTTCGGATTCTTCAGGCGAGCTGTTGCCGACCGATCGATCGACAATACTACGCTGTTCGCTAGCTGTTTCACTGTCTACATCATTATTCAGAGCCTGGTCCATTTCCCTACACACAATTACCAAATTACTATGCTGAACATTAGTTAATTTATTACACGGTGGCGCTAACACACTACTCTCGTCTTCACTGTCATTTCTCAGTTTACTTTGGAGACTAGTATTACGTTTATCACACGCCATAATTGCTGCGAAATATTTGGTGCAAATCTACATGCATGCCACAACAGTTTTACTGCACAACAATGAAAAACTAAAACTACAGAAGAGACTCTCTCTACAATTACGAGCTAGCAATAAACAATACCTACACTACTTACAAAATATACAAGAAAACCTCAGAAGATTCCAGTGAGGTATCCTCGGCTAACGATCGACATATGAAACGTCCCCTTAGAAAAATTATGAATGACTGCTGGTAGACTCCTATGTTATTTGATACAAAGACAGCTGAGTAAAACAGGACATACTCAGACAGTTCTCTCTTTACTTATTCTGATCATCACTAAACTGACACACAATATTTTTTTTTAGTGCAACGCAATCTGACTTTCAATAATCCCTACAAAAGAATGACCCTGCTAACAATGACCTATACCTTACATGAATCACTTACCTCACAAAAATCTTCGTTACTCGAACTACTGCAATACAGCGAGCGCCAATAGTGCCAGCTAAATAAAAGATTCTAACTACTGAAGGCACTAACTACTGATAGGCATAGTTAGCAAATGAAAGATTTTGATAGAGAACAAACAATGTATTTACTTTAATAATGTACAAAAGTCATCATATATATATATATATATATATATATATATATATATATATAAATTAACTCATGACATCCATCTTTACAAATTTCCTTATTCTGACGGACACACGTTCAGATCGTCCGCTTATAGTGACCTCTCGAAACTCTGGCATCTCTCTCTCCAAATCCACCACTGCTGGCAGCTCACCTCCAACTGCCCAACGCTACACGCTGTTCACATCCAACTGCCCAACACTACACAAGCGAATATTCCAACAATGAGTCCAACCAGCCACAGACTGTACACAGCACAGTCAGTAATTTTCATACAGAGCGCTACGTGGCGTTATCAACATAAAAACCTAAACGGCTTACTTACAACTTGTC
Organism: Schistocerca serialis cubense; assembly: GCF_023864345.2. Classification (NCBI taxonomy): domain Eukaryota; kingdom Metazoa; phylum Arthropoda; class Insecta; order Orthoptera; family Acrididae; genus Schistocerca; species Schistocerca serialis. Next base: position 1,014,097,970 of record NC_064640.1, read on the forward strand.
TGGTACAGTAAAATTTCAACCTGGTTTTAGTCATCCCCTACACACCTTGCAACTAGCAGTGACAGTCAGGTGATTTAGATTAGTGGAGGCAGCCCAAGTGAGCTATCTTCCAGCGATTTTCTTTGTTTAGTAGAGATAACTGTGGCGTGGTGCATTATCCTCTTGGAATTTGAACTTCCTTGCATTTTTCTGGGGGAGGGGTGAGTGGCACTTTCCCGGCAAATTCAAACTTCCCGCCATCTTGAATCACATCATGGTGGCCATCTTGGAAGACGTCATGCACTGCTGCTAACCCTACACAATGACATCTTCGATGACATCATCCAAGATGGTGTCGTGTAGATGTGGCAACAAGGCATGACATCATCTAAGATGGCGACCCACACGTCATTCAAGATGGTGGATTTTGGAGGGAAAGTGCCACGGCCCCCTCAGTCAGAAAAATGACAGGAAGTTCAAATTCCAAGAGGATAATCCACCACACCACAGTTATCTCTATTAAGCAAAGAAAATCGCTGGAAGATAGCTCATGCGGGCTGCCTCCACTAACCTAAGTCACCCGACGAGCATCACTTAATACGAACTGGCGCTAAGTTTCAACTTTGGCGGTAAACAAAGGGCACTTGAGATTTCGCTGCTGAGGTATGAAAATGGAACGAAAGAAAGGACACTTGTACTAACCTCAGTCGCCCGACCGCCACCTCCTCCTAAGGATTCGTGGGAAAAAAGGACTTGGAGATAAGTGTTTATTATTTAACCAATTTCATGTAAATGTTCTCGCCATGAGGTCCAGAGCCCAACTGCCTTAGTACACATCGCCACCAGCAGAGGGCGCTCCCATCTTTGGTATAATCGAAGATGTTGGCACCCAATGTGTTCACCATGAGGTCCAGAGCCCAACTGACTTAGTACACATCACCACCGCCAGAGGGCGCTACTGTGACGTACGGTGATGACGGAAGTACCGCTATCCAAGATGGCAGCAAACAGTGTGTTCACCAAAAGCTCCAGACTCCATCTGACTTAGTACACAGTACTAGCACCAGAGGGTGCTGTCATCCGTAACATCATCTGATGACGCGACTACTGTTATTCAAGATGGCAGCATACATGGTGTTCACTATGAGGCCTAGTACATTTGCCACCACCAAAGAGTGCTACCGTGGACTTGGATTGAATTTTTGCGAATGCTACACCCACCTGCACTTGGAAGGAAATAGTTAAAGTCTCCACCACGATCCTCAACCGACCGCCACGTCCCCTTACCGACCAATGTTGTCGGGATAACGTGCACTAACGTGTACTAAAGTGTACTAATGTGCACAGCACATGATGTCATCCAAGATGGTGGGGTGGAATGGAGGGAAAACGACTCTGTCTATGATGGACATTGTTGTTTTGCAAGCAATGTCTCCAACTCGAGATGGGTGAGGACTTGGAAAGCTCCATTCATTCACGAGCAGTGGAATGTAGCGATCTTCTTCTGGTCGGTTGCAGATTAATTCGGTACTGGTGCTGCAGGGCGTGTTGGTCAGTGACAGTGTGAGGAGGCTCTTTTACCCTAAGACAGCGAGAAAGATCTGTGACTCTCATACGCAGAGAGGTAGATCATAAATTAAGCACTATGCCCGAGATGTTAAAATATGTAGAGTGCTGTCTCGTATACTTTGATCATGTATCTGTTCGATAATTAACACCGAATGGACGTACTGAGCAGTCATCTATCTACATTCGCAATGCTACTCGCTAAGTAGAGAAGGGTTGGTTTAGCTATGATACTGAAACTGGGGGAGACATGCTGTCACATAATTGGTCACTGTTGGAGTTACTGTAAAATTGATAAAATTGTTCATGCTATCAACTGTGTTGCTTGTTATTACAGTACATCAGTGGTGTCTTTTCCATCCCATCTGTGCTGTTGGTTACGACATAATGATTGACTGACACCGATTGTTTGAGTTGGGGAAGGACTTTTGTTTATGAGTGACAACTACTGGGGGTTGCTAGTAATCGCGTACATGAGTGCAATATGGGGAATCAATCGTAAAGGAACGCAGAGCCCTCGGCTATTCTGTCCATGTGAGAGATGAGTCTAAATGTTGAGCTCGTGAATCACCTTCGGACTGTAGTTTGGAAACCTATGCCAACGCCGTAAAACTCTTCCAGTTTGCTTATGTTGTAAGTGTCTTTTATTTAAATTCAATGGATGTGTGGCGTGTTATGTTATCCACCGTAAGAATATGATTTACATCGTGCAAAGTCTAGTTACATGCGAAAAGCCGTGGATCAGAACTTCTTAATGCCAGTTTAGAGCCTGACACAGACCTCGAAGTAGTAGCAGAAAAAAGAAATGTTTGCATTGTACAAAAGTGTGTTAGAAAACAGTGTTTGAAACAACTAAACAGGACCAGAGGGAGCGTCTTTTGCGACTTAGTATAGTCTGTGGGATACGATCATTCACCTAGAGTATTGGTGATCAAATTTTAAACTGGCCTCTAAAGTGCCTGTATGTTTAACAGGATCGCGCCACACAGACAGCAGCAGTAGCAGTAACAGTTAGAGTTGTAAATTCGAAGAGGGATTTGGTATACCATTAGGAATGTTTGGATGGCCGCACACTACGGTATTCTGGGGTGAGCATTGCGAAATCTCTTTCTCTGCACTGGACTCCACTGCAGCTTTGCGTCATTGCACCAGCATCGGTGCCTATGTGACTTCTAAATCGAATGAGCTTTTATAGTTCCGGTCGCAGATTCGAATCCTGCCTCGGGCATGGATGTGTGTGATGCCCTTAGGTTAGTTAGATTTAAGTAGTTCTAAGTTCTAGGGGACTGATGACCACAGATGTTAAGTCCCATAGTGCTCAGAGCCATTTGAACCATATTTTTTACAGTTCGTAATTTTTCCCTGTTGGGGGGGGGGGGGGGCATAGAATAACGATGATAGCAAGTTGGGCTGATTGACTTGAATGGATGCGGATCAGTAGTACTTGTATGTAGTTTGGGGATATACCACATTGCGAGCATTTCCGCCGAATCGTCAAAACACTGTCCTGTTGCACTAACTCAGACTGTTCTGTTTCTACGCAGGTTGCAGAAGGTGGTGGGTATGGTTTTCTCTGACTTCTGCTCAGTCCACAGTTAAATTGGAACGATCACATGTGGAAAGCTGTAGAAATGAGAGCAGTTGTAAGATGTGTATGGGGTGACTAAAACCAGGTTGTACTTTTACTGTAGCAGATAGGTTTGAGGAAGGTGTCTTGTTTCGAGATATGAGAGTGCCAGAAATATGATTCACTTGTGGGTGTGATCAGATACAGGTATGTGCTTGAATGGAAAGACCTGATTCCAAATGATGGACATCATTTCTAGCAGATAGCGTAACACTAGAGATCTGAAAAAGCTAGTGTACATTTCATACGACCTCAATCGACACATCATCTACTACTACCGTTTGTGTTCCTTCTCAATCAGTCATCGCCTATAGCTCAGTAGATATATAGCAGAACCTCTGACATGCTATCGAGACAGAATGCGCTAGAAATACTATAGAATTATCTAGTGGGGGCGGTGTGAGAGAGTCGCAAATAGCGCTTACATACTACGTTCCTTAGCCTAATCACTTTCAAAATGTGGTAATGTTATCCCGAGGGTGCAATCTGGGGTTACACACTCCTATGATCACTGTCACAGTGTTTGTCTGGAAAAAACCACCTCATTCAGAGGTAATGTCGTATCTCGATTCGTAAAGCAGGTATAGCTTTTAACCTGGACACTCGTGTGCACCTGTAGAACCAAGATAACTTGTGACAGTAACATATGGTAGTTGCTGCAATCGAATTTTTCTTTAAAATTTGGCCGATTACGTCTGTCATTCTAAGACACAGTGGTAGCACTTGCAAGAAAAACATAAGAGAAATGCGCACTCGTCGTTGATTTTCCGCCAGTATTATTTCATATCGTAGGCAATGAGTTATTGAGGAAGTATTATACTTAGTAGTAGTGGTGGGTGCGTGATATGTTCACATTTGAGCATCACGTTTATAAAGTATGTGTTTGTTTAACGGAAGTGACTATGTCCAGTCGTAAGAAGGGTATGGATTTGACTTGGAGTACTGTGATAGCAAAGGGAAGAGTATGTCAAGTCATAAGAAAGGTAGTGATATTTCTATTTCCAGAGCCACTGTCGACAACAGGCTGTATTTCGGATACTTCGATCACTGTCGAATGCCGTTCAATTGAGATCGTGATGATAAAATTTAATTGTAAGTATAGTAATAAAACATATATGTGACCGGTTTTCTGGAATGATTCCGTGTATGCATTGCCTGTGGTGGGAATGATTCTCGTTTCCAGTTAACGACAGCAGCCAGGATAATGCATAGGCCTGCTGAAGTGTAGGAATGTATCTGAGTTAACTTTACCATCCTCTAGACGATCGAACAGCGAACTAATACTTAGTGTGTGTTGGGTGGCTTTCGTGATCAAGTGGAAATTTGAGAAGATTGTGTATGGAGGTGCGGTTGCGGTAGACTGTTATTCCCTGCCATGTAAATTGTTCAGCTGACTGCTTCTGCACATTTCACGCCTTTATTTAGTTGAGAGAAGATCGATTGTAGTGTGTGCATCTAGCATGTGGAAGAAACGTTTGCCTCTTCTCTAGACATGGGAAAGACCTTAGTTGGCGTGTAAATTATAGAGATCATTTGGCATCCGTAACATCAACGACATCCGTGTTCAAGAGTGGAAATATCATTTTCTGCTATTTGTTTCTAGTTACTCAGTGGTTTACAGCATGCTGCACCTTGCTAAGGTTAGGGGTTTGTAGAGAAATAATTTCCAGTATATATCTTGGGGATTATGTTGCGCTAGCGATCGGTAGGATGCTGCCTAGTGCTTGATATAGAGAGGTACCGCGAAAATGGAATAATACTATGGCGAACCATGGGAAAATAAGTGTGTTCTTGTAATCGCCGAGTCTGGAGATGTCTGTAGAAAAGTGAGCAGGTTCGGAGCAGAAACAGTAACGCGTTTGTGCTGAGGGTAAAGGATCTCGAATTTGCAGAAGTGTTCTGACATCGACTTCGATCCGCTGAGGGTGCTCTCATATAAAAGGGATGATTTTGTTTGGCGTTGAATGTTACGTCTGTAGAAAGAAAGCTAGACATGGGAAAGACCTTAGTCGGCTTGTAAATTATAGGGATGAATTCGAATCTGTCACATAACCGACCTCGGTATTCGAGAGTGGAAATATCAGTTTCCTCTATTTGTTTCTAATTACTCAGTGGTTTACAGCACGCTGGACCTTGCTAAAGTTTGGAGTTTGTAGAGAAATAATTTCCAGTCTATATTTTGGGAATTATGTTGCGCTAGCGATCGGTAAGAGGCCGCCTAGTGCTTGATATCGAGAAGTACCGAGAAAATGGTATAATATTATGGTGAACCATGCGAAAATACGTATGTTCCTGTAATCGTCGGGTGTGGAGATGTCTGTAGAAAAGCGAGCAGGTTCGGAGCAGAAGCAGTAACGCGTTTGTGCCTAGGGGAAACGATCTCGATTTTGTTGAAGAGTTCTGAGAGCAACTTCGGTCCGCTGAGTGTGCTCTGATGTGAAAGGGATGATTTTGTATGGCACTGAATGTCACGTCTGTAGAAAGAAAGAAAAGGCTGACCGTGCTTCCCTAGGACTGGGGAGCATCGTGACATATCGCCTGTGTGAGTGTAGGCATACCATAACTTTTTTTGGTGCTGTTTGTGTAAAATGTGCATATATTGTATTGTAAAGTTACTGTGGCTTACATTGTGTAAAATGTGTATATATTGCATTGCAAAGTTAGTATCGTTTATATTACGGCATGAGTAGAGAGGATGACTGTGTGTCCTATCATAAGAGTCTTTCCGTATTTGACGATATGGCTCAAAAATGGCTCTGAGCACTATGGGACTCAACATCTGAGGTCATCAGTCCCCTAGAACTTAGAACTACTTAAACCTAACTAACCTAAGGACGACACACACATCCATGCCCGAGGCAGGATTCGAACCTGCGACCGTAGCGGTCGCGCGGTTCCAGACTGAAGCGCCTATAACCGCTCGGCCACTGCGGCCGGCATTTGACGATATGTATGGTAGTTTGTATGATTTAATTGTCAGTGCCATATGGCGATCACTGTAAAATAACCGCTGAAAGCCTCGCCTGCAGAAGGAAAAAAGGCAGACAGTGCTTCGATATCGGCGATATCAGTAATTTGGCGGGTAAATTAGATAAGAGCCAATCTTAATGGTGAATTCATTCACATCCTTTGTGCCGGGATATAGGAGCCTCCACATAGCAGTTAGAACATTTGGGTTTGTTGAGAGCAGGAAGGCTATCACGTTAGGTCCGCGAGGAAGACTGCATTAGGCGTTATTTTCCTAAACAGGTTCTGTTAGGGTAAGAATTTTCACGCATACAAACTGAGACATCAAGAAAGCGAGCGTTAACTATTTCTGGGAGACTATACAATTCGTGAGAGGTCGACTAAGTTCTTGTTTTTTACATAGTCACGTGACATGAATATAAGATTGAGAACCTTAGTTGGCGAGTCGCCACGCAGACATTTCACAGCGAGGCGAGGTGTGAGCCACGCTGGGGGTGGGTACGCACGGCTGAACACGTCATGCACGGCCCGCTATAAACGCTAAGGGGAAAGCAGCCTCTGCTATTCTGTAAAGACAAGTGCTGCCTCGAGGTGCCTCGATTATGAGACAGATGTGAACGCGTCTTGGAGTCTGTGACGTCGGTATAACCGTGACTGTATACACACAAATAGAGACAACTTTCCCTTGCGTCCAATGGCGGGTCGGAGCTGTGACAGTTGTGCAGTCCCGAACAGACATCTGTGTGTGCTTTGACAGCTAACGGCCGTGTCACTTTGCGGCGGCTGTGGCGCGCGTTGTATGCGTATCTGTTGCATTATAAGCTAACGGCCCTGTATAGCTGTGCTATGTGCTATTTGGTCAGTTTACGAGTTGATTTCGTGTCTGCACATCTGTGTACTGCATTATTTAGGAGCAGTTTACAGGTCTGTACTGGAATTATTTCGGAAAACTAGGAGTTGTTTGCTTGTCTGCAAACTGTGTATTGTGACCCCAAGCACATCAGTGCTAGTATTTTGTGTCAGTGTGATAAATGTACTCATTCCCTAAATAAATTGTTTCAAAATAAATAGAGTGCACTCCTTCCTTACTCTATACAGCAGCCCAGATCAGGCTGAGTCATTTTCGCGCCATTTTCTCCCTACAGACCACCATCCAGGATTTGGTCACAGGAGGGATGCCAGTACCCTCTGTTGGCAGTAATGTGTACTAAGTCAGCTAGAGTCTAGATCTTGTAGTGGAGACATTGCTTGCAAACTAATAAACACCTATGTCCATCATAGGCAGAGACGTTTTCCCGCCATTTCACCCCACCATATCGGATGACTTCATGCGCTGTGCATATTAGTATACTTTAGTGCACGTTAGCCTGACAACATTGGTCGGTAAGGGGACGTGGCGGTCGGTTGAGGATCGTGGTGGAGACTTTAACTATTTCTTTCCAAGTCCAGATGGGCGTGGCATTCACGAAAATTCATTCCGATTCCACAGTAGCGTTCTCCGGTTGTGTCAATATGTACTAGGCCTTGTGGTGAACAGAATGTATGCCACCATCTCAAATAACAGTAGTCGCGTCATCAGTTGACGTTTTGGACGACAGCATCCTCTGGTTCCGGTACTGTGTACTAAGTCAGATGCCGGCCATTATGGCTGAGCGGCTCTAGGCACTTCAGTCTAGAGTTGCACGACCGCTACAGTCGCAGCTTCGAGTCCTGCCTCGGGTGTGGATGTGTGGGATGTCTTAGGTTAGTTAGGTTTAAGTAGTTCTAAGTTCCAGGGGACTGATGACCTCTGATGTTAAATCCCATAATGCTCAGAGCCATTTGAACTAAATCAGATGGAGTCTGGGGCTCTTGGTGAACCCACTGTTTGTTGTCATCTTGGATAGTGGCACTTGCGTCATCACCTGACGTCACAGCAGCGCCCTCTAGCGGTGGTGATGTGTACTACGTCAGTTGGGCTCTGGACCTCGTGATGAACACATTGGGTGCCAACATCTTCGATTATACCAAAGATGGGAGCGCCCTCTGCTGGTGGCGATGTGTACTAAGGCAGTTGCGCTCTGGACCTTGTGGCGAGCACATCTGCATGCAATTGGTTAAATAATAAACACTTATCTCTAAGTTCTTTTTTCCCACGAATCCTTAGGAGGAGTTGGCGGTCGGGCGACTGAGGTTAGTACAAGTGCCCTTTCTTTCGTTCCATTTTCATACCTTAACAGCGAAATCCCAAGTGCCCTTTGTTTACCGCAAAAATTCAAACTTGGCGCCACTTCATAGGAGGAGGTGGCAGTCGGGTGACTTAGGTTAGTGGAGGTAAAGCCAAGTGAGCTATCTTCCAGCGATTTTCTTTGCTTAGTAAAGATAATTGTGGTGTGGTGGATTATCCTCTTGGAATTTGAACTTCCCGCCATTTTTCTGGGGGAGGGGGTGCGGCACTTTCCCGCCAAAATTAAAACTTCCTGCCAAAATCCGCCATCTTGAATGATGTCATGGCTTCCATCTGGGATGACATCATGTGCTGTTGCCAAGTGTACACGATGTCATCTTGGGTGACGTCATCGCCGCCATCTTGGATATATTGAGGAACAATGCAGACTGTGCTCATTTACAGGTTGTCCCAATACTTCTGGTCAGAGGCAGTTCGCTCCGCGCTCTTGTATGTGCAAGTTCTGAATAAACCTTTGTTAAGTGAAATTAGTGTTCGTCATTCATCTTCTTACACCTTCTTCTATGTGACAATATATTTCTTGCAGCTTCAAATTGATCCAACAGAAACATCAATCATTATCCAATGAACTTAATTGTATTAAATGACTTGAATGATAAAATCTACTTTTATTTTAAAACTACATAAGCAGTTGTAAAATTTTCGCGTTTTCGACAGTATTCACCGCTATCGGCCCAAGGAATTAAAACTTGTGACTGCCAGGGTAGCTGGGGCATGAGTGAAATTCGGTATCGTTGCAGTTCTCTGGGAGCGGCTGTTTCGAATATGGCGCTGGCCCTTCATAGCTACTGATGTTATCACATCAATGGTAGGTGGCTATGTGACAGCTCAGAACTGTGACTTAACTGCTGTAACTCGTTTCAGGTGACTTTAAGCCTAAGAACATATCCACTTTGTCCATTTATGCCACAATGAAAGAATTAGGGGACACATGGCCAGAAGTATATATCTGCCTCATGTAATACCAATCACTGGCTTAGTCAAGAAACGTTATAGCTGCCATACCTCCACCAGTTTAAACTAATGGGAATGTTTTGTAGTAAACTATGCAGTTATGGGGTTATCAGTGTGTGGTGAATGACAAAAAAAATTATAGGATTCAGCAGTGTAGCTAAGAGTAATAGTCTTTCACATGGAGGAGATATAGTTGAACTACTACGTGAAATTGTAGTTAACATCCATATGTCCACTTAACCAACTGGAGACAAGTAACTCGTTCATAATCACATGGAGGTACTCTGGACGATATTAATCTCTCAAGGAAAACATTATTGTATATGGTTGTTTCAATACTTATTTCTCTAACTCGAAAAAATCTAATTCAAAGTCTTCATTTACTGAAGTCATTCAACACAATCCCATTTGTAGCTGAACCAGCTCAGAGAATAAGAACTTTAGCACCTGCTTTAACCAGATTTTCGCAAAAACACACAAATGAGAATATTACAGACAAGTTGTCACTGGATTTAGTGATCACTATGGTCAAGTTGTTACAACGAATTTTATGGGAGATTGAAAGTTCCTATGAACAGCACTGTAAGGAATTTCAGTAATAAAACTGTGGAATATTGTTTTTTCTCTTGACGAGAGCAAACTGCTATGATGTTTACATTTCTAATGATACAGCTGAGGCGTCTGATAAGTTTATGGACATATTTAAATATTTTTAATAGCATCTCACAAAAAACAGGGGTATTTAATCCTGTAAAATATTCTAATTAATGGATCACAACATGGATAAAAAAAACAGCATGTCAAAAAAGAGGAGTTCGTATGAATACTATGAGCAAGATACTAACACTTATTTCATTACCTACTTCAAAAATTACAAATGAGTACTAATGTAAGTTAGTTAAAAATATAATTAACAAGCAAATATGCAAATTCAAAAAGAAAAGTGAAGAAGCCTGGCACATTAACAGTACAGAAATGAGTACAGTGTCAGTTAAAACAGTAATAGACGTCTCTTTGAAAATAAAAATAAACCATCAACCCATGCTAACTACAAGTGAGACTGTTATTTCTCAAACATAGTTCACGAGTTGTTAAATACACAGCGTGATAAACAACCAAACAATAAGAGATTAATATCAGACCCAAAAATAAACCCAAGTATCGGTACATTATTTATTTATGCAGTAATTCTTGAGGAAATACCTAAATTTATAAGATTACCTAATAAATATTTACTGCTCACAGAAGAAAAAAAATATGTTATCATCAAAGCAATAGCAACATTTATTGTACCACTCCTCGTTGACATCTTAAATACACCATTTAAGTATGAAGTATTTCCAAATGGTTTAATTCATTAGACAATAAATCACTGGCTACTGGTATATTTTGTATTCTGTCAGAGGCATTTGTAATCACAATATCCTTTTAACAGCAGCAGAATGGTTTATCTTATCTCACATACCTAGTTTTTTCCGCGTGATACAAACATTGCACTAAATAGTCATAAAATATACTCTTACGCCCATTCTACACGGGAAATGTGAGGTTGCAAGATTACTCATTCCGCTGGCACGTTCCGTGTGGACGGGGTCACTAGCACGAGATTCATGCGTACTATGTCTAGAAGGCGGAATAGGATGGATCCTACTCTCGCGCATATGTAGGTGCTTCGCGCGTGCGCAGACGACCAATTGGAAAGCACAGCTGACAAACAGCGCGATTTTCCATCTGAAATGTGTAACTCGCTCCTGCTCAGTGAAACATAGTACAGCAGGTTGTTCGTCTCACAAAAATTAACTCGTGAAACATCTGCAATTTACGGTAAGTATTATTTGAAGCTTTATCTCGATTACACAATTTATCAAAAGCTGCTGCTATTCTGAGCCATTCCTCTTCAGTTGTTGGAGCTTGTAAGAAAGTTTAAGTGAAGTGTAAGGTCTCACTTTTTTTTCATTGAGTAGTACAGGAAACAAGTACCTTCAAATACTGATCCCTCAAAGAGTTACGGATTTTACAGCATACATTATTATCTGTTTTCACAGACTCGAAACTGAAATACGATGCACAGACGACAAGCTCTTGTAAGATTCGCCAGTCGCCAAAGGTCGCAATATAATTGTTAACCTGGAAAGGAATAAAATACGACCATTTCCAGCTAAAATCGTTGAACAAACAATCGTATGAAAAAAATATACACACAAAATTAGAGTCTTGCTTTCTGCTGGGCGAAATTGCTTTCCTCATAGCGGTGTCTCTCAGGCGAATATTGGGCTTAATAAAGGATGACAGCTTGTCGAAAAAAGCTGCATCATTTCTCACTAAATTTTAAAACGTAGTGGATCCTCCAGCCTCAACTCCTTGATCAACAGCCGGCCGGAGTGGCCGAGCGGTTAAAGGCGCTACAGTCTGGAACCGCACGACCGCTACGGTCGCAGGTTCGAATCCTGCCTCGGGCATGGATGTGTGTGATGTCCTTAGGTTAGTTAGGTTTAAGTAGTTCTAAGTTCTAGGGGACTTATGACCACGGCAGTTGAGTCCCATAGTGCTCAGAGCCATTTGAACCATTGAACCTTGATCAACAAGAAATAACAGTTCTTTTTCCAGTCCCTTCTTTGAAGCCATGGCCCAACCCAGCAGCTTCTATTTTTGCTGCGTCTTTCTTCCGATTTTTCTCTTTGTGATGAGAGCTGCAGCTACAGTAATAAGAGCCAGAGCGATATCTTCTTCCATCCTTCTGAGCCTTGTCTTCTGAAAGTATAAATGGCTTTTATAACGAGGGCGTTTACACATGTGAGAGACTTATAAGTGTGTCAACTACATTTATCGTAAATAAAGAATGTTTTCAAGTTCATGAGCGACTATAACCTCAAAAAGTTTTAGGAAACTAGTAACTTTTACCGTATTTTTTCTGTTGGCTCAATGGAAATCTCGTTTTCTGTACTAGTTGATCCTGTTCTGCGAGGGAATTAGTAATATTCTTATATCAATAGATTAAAAGATCATCAGCAGCGTTAGTTTAAAGTTATTTTTTCACTATCGTGTAAACATTGCACCAGTCACAATGCAGCCCCACTGTGAGTGTTGTTCTCAAACACAGGACGAGTTAGTTGATATTCATAAGCAGATGGAAATAGCCTTAAATCCTTTCAAATGATTAGCAGCTGCCGCAAATCAGCGTGTTGGGGGACCTCCCAATAGTTGTGTACCAGAGGTACCAAAGTTACCTCAAGTATTATACTCTTCTCTGGATTCTGTTTCCTCTGCAGAAAGTACTGAATCTGTCATTACTCATCCACATGACTGCGAGTGGTGTGTCTGAGGTAGGTCTAAGTGTACTGTGCAGGGTACACAGAGATCAAGGACGATGCAGGGTGTTATACCTCTAACCAACCAGTTAGGGCTCTTGTCTTTCACTGAAAGACACCTGCTGGGAAACCTGTTTTGTTCTGTGTCAAGAGGAGGTAAATGCAAATGGGTAGCTGTCCATTAATCATCGGTTGTTCAAACGTATGGAAAATTTTAGCACCCCTCATGGAAATGGCATCAAGGGACAGGAAGGAACACCAGTTGCTGTCAGTGTGTATACCTGGGGGCATCATTCAACATGCTGAAGAGGCTACTCTGGCAGCCACTGATGACACACGGTGCAAGCAGCTGCAGACTGTGATGAATATTGGAATAAATTATGTCTGTCGTCTGGGCTCTGAGGTCAAACTTGGATCATTCCAGTGACTTTGCAGAAACGATTGAGGATACCAGCCTTATGCACAGAGTTTCAAAAAAGCTTAGAATTTGCAGCATTGTCCCCAGAACTGACTGTGGCCCCCTCGTTCTGAATCAAGTCGCAAGATTGAACCAGAGACTTAAAAGGTTTGGTGAGAAGCTAGGCTACAACTTGCTGGACTTGCTCAGTGGGATTGAGAACTGTAGGGTCCCTGTAAATTGGTCAGGTGAGCTCTACACATCAGAGGCAGCTACCCAGTTAGCTGACTGTGTGTGGGGTCAACACAAGGGTTTTTTAAATTATGTGATTTTCCATCCATTTGTGGTAATGACAGCTGTAGGATGCTTAGAAGTATAGGCCTAAGATCCAAAGGAATGTTCTTACCCCCACCCCAGGTGAAATATTAAAATCCTAATAGTTAACTGCTAAAGCATTCCTGGCGAAGTGCCAGAGCTTGAAGCATTCGTGAAAAGCAGTGAAGCCTCATAACGCTATGTACAGAAAGCTAGTTAAAACCTGAAATTGATAGTAGTGACATTTCTGGGGAAAACTGAAGTTTATATGGAAAGGATAGACTAATTAGAAACGGAGATGGTATATTGGCACAGTAGACAAGACACTCAAATACACCAAGATGGTAACTTAAGCTGCATATGAGACTGTTTGCTCAAGTCTCAGTATCAGAGGTGGGCATAACATTGTATTTGGATCCTTCTATTGACAACCATACTCATTTTCTGATGTAACCAAAAACTTTAGAGAAAACCTCAGTGTGCTTGTGCTGAAGCTCCTCAACCATCGGAGACTTTAATCTCCCAACAATCGACTAGGAAAATTAAAGTTTTGTTAATGGAGGGTCTAATAGGACATTCTGTGAAACATAACTAAGTGTCTTTTCTGAAAACTACCTATAACAGGTAGTTTGGAGCCCCACTCATTATGGAAATATTTTAGATGCAATAGCAACAAGTAGACATGACCCCTTCGCTGATGTCCACATAGAAACTGGTATCACTAACCATAACACAGCTTTGGTAACAATGATTACTAAAGTAAAAAGGACAACCAAAAATGTGGAGAGATATGTATGTTCTGTTAACTAGATAAAAAAGCAGTGGTATCGTATCTCAATGAGAAACCTGAAACTTTTAGCACAGGACAGGAGCATGTAGAAGAAATATGGCTCATGTGTAAAGGAATAGTTGACTATGCACTGGACAGACATGTACCCAGTAGAGCACTTTATAATGGAAAGAACTCTCCATGGTATACAATCAGTATAAAGAAACTTCTGAAGAAATAGAGACTACTGTGTAGTAGGTATAAAATAAAGCATAGAGCTATAGATAGAGAGAGAGGGTGAATGCAACGCGTCTGTCTGTCGAGGAGCACTGCGTGAAGCCTTCACTGACACCTGTAGCAGTGTTCCGTCAAACGATCTTTCACAAAATCCAAAGAAATTCTGGTCATGTGTAAAGGCTGTTAGTGGAACCAAAGTTAGTGTCAAGTCACTCGCAGATGAGACAGGATCTGAAATTGAAGATAGCAAAGCAAAACCAGAAACGCTTAACTCCATTTTCAAATGTTCCTTTACTAAGCAAAAACCAGCGGAACTGCCCCAATTTACTTATTGTAACACTGAAAAGATGAGTGATGTAAGTGTTAGCATCAGTGATGTTACGAAACAACTGAAATCGTTAAAACTGAACAAAGTGCCAGGGTCTAATTGAATCCATATCAAATTCTATACTGAATTTCCGTCTGGGATAACCCCTCATCTAACTGCAATTTATTGTAGATCCCTGGAACAAAAATTGGTGCCCAGTAGTTGGAAGAAAGCACAGGTCATATCTGTTTGCAAGAAGTGGGGTAGAAGCGATCCACAAAACTACCGAACAAGGTCTTTGTCATCGCTTTGTTGTAGAATCTTAGAACATATTCTGAGGTTACACATAAAGAGATATCTAGAGCAAAATGATTTTCTCCATGCCAATCAGCATGAATTCTGAAAACATCGATCATGTGAAACCCAACTAGCACTATTTTCACATGACATACTGAAAGGTTTGGTTCAAGGCCGTTAGGTAGACGTAGTAATTCTTGATTTCCGAAAAGCATTTGGCTCAGAACCACATCTACACTTATTATCAAAAGTACAATCGTATGAGGTGTCTGAGGTGTCAAGCGAAATTTGCTACTGGATGAAGGTTTTTTCTTTTTTTTTTTTTTTTTAGGATGGACACAGAAAGCTATCTTAAATGGCGAGTCATGAACAGACGTAAGAAGTAACTTACAGCGTTCCTGAAGGAAGTGTTTTGGGATTTTCTATTCATATTGTATATTAATGACCTTGTCAACAGTATTAATAGTAACCTTAGACTTTTGCAGATGACGCAGTTATCTGTAATGAAGTATGTCTGGAAGAAGCGACATAAATATTCACTCAGAGCTTGATCAGATTTCGAAGTGGTGCAAAGATTGGCAACTTATTTTAAATGTGCGGAAAGGTAATATTTTACACTTCACAAAACGAAAGTGCGTAGTATCCTAAAGCTGGTGATAGATTTCACTTTATTGATAGACTACTGGGGAAATGCAATCAGTCCACAAAGGAGATTGCTTGCAAATCACTCATATCACCCATTCTGGAATATTGCTTAAGTGTGTAGGACCCCCACCAAATAGGACTAACAATGGATATTAAACATATATACAGAGAAGAGTAGCACAAAGGGTCACACATTTGCGTGACCTGTGGGAGAGTGTTACAGAGATGCTGAAAAAACTAAGCTGGCAAACTCTTGAAGATAAATTCCGCTTATCAGGTAACCTGAGAATGTCTACTTACAACATTTCAAGAACCACCTTCAAATGATGACTCTAGGAATTTACTATGAGTCCCTGTGTATTGCTCTTGTAGGGATCGTGAGGACAAGATAAGATTAATTACAGCATGCACAAAGGCACTGAACTCTTGCGCTCCAGACACAAATGGATTACGAAAAATCATAACTGCTACAGTGGGACATAGCCTCTACCATGCACTTCACAGTGGTTTGCACAGTATAGCTGTAGATGTTGATGTAGATAATTAATTCTACTGGAAAGAACATACTAGAGACATGCTGAAGCGACTAAACAAATCTCTATTTACAATGTGAATGTTGTCAGATATATGTGATACGAAAATAAAAAAAGCTAGCATACTATGATTACTTTCACTCCAAGATGCGATATGCAGTTATTTTTTGGTGTACCTCATCAGGCCAAGCTAAAGTTTTGTGCGTCCAAAACCGTGTAATTAGAAGTTTTTGTGGTGTGAATTCAATAACAACCTGCAGCTACCTCTTCAGTGAACTAGGGCTGCTAACCACTGCTTCCCGATTTATTTATTTCTTAATGAAATTTGTAATCAAACATATACATTTTTCAGTTCATAAAATAAATGCAAGAAATAAGAATAACCTTCACTAAGATTTACAGTCACTTACTTTGGTTCAGAAAGGTGTACATTGTTCAGGAACACACATTTTCAATAACTCTCCAGCAGCCACAAAATGGTTAGCTACCAATAAAGTTCAGTTTAAGGAGAACCTAAAGGATTTATTGGTGGTCAACTCCTTCTACTTCACTGCCGAGTTTATTAGTTGAATCAGCTGATGTGAATATGTTACTAACAATGTTGAGTATTAGTTCAGTTTGACTTCTGTGCAAATTCAGTACAGTAATGCGATCATTCTAAATTTGATGGTAAAAGGCTATAGCAAGTTAAGAATTTTCATATACGCTTCAGTGTATTGAGCAGTTATATGTTATGTGACAAGATGTTTATGACATTTGAAATGAAAATATGCCTGAGACTTTTTAACTTATTCGACATCCATGAAGACCATTTCACTTGGGATCTGAGGAACTTACAGTAGTATATTTGTTTCTCTTTGTAAATTTTTGTTGTGTGTACTTGTTTCTTTACGTGTTCTATATCCAAGAGGATCCCCTCATTATGGATCTAACGGAATGAACAGTAATCCACCTTATGTAACTTAATCTGCAAAGACAGACCCACTACAAAAGAAGTGTGCTAATTATAAAATAACATAAATTTTGTCAGGTATCATCAAAATTATGGATAAAATGTTATCTATCAGATTAACATAATGGATTCAGAGCTGAAAAGTCAAACCAGACACCAATTTTTGTGTCTTTAACACATTGACTGCCACGTGAGTTAAATATAACTCACAGGAAGTGTTCTCTTTGGACCACGTGAAGTAAATACAAGTTGCGGACATCTTTCCATTTAAAGCTCCGTGGTGCAGTTGTAACTCACAGGAGTGTGCTGTGACTCAGTGGTATAAGTAGGTTATGGCCCAAGGCTCCAGTAATAAATCGTGTTCGTGGCCTACAGTTTTCAAGAGCTCAAAAGTAGTTACTGACATTTGAATTCGTGAGTTATATATAACTCACATGGCTCAGTCGTACTGGACGTTTCTTCTTTTTATTATTTAGTTGGGCATATTACTTACACAGTAGATTGCAAATCACATACAGTTTTATTTATGTTCTTCAAAATGTTCAAATGCGTGTGAAATCTTATGGGACTCAACTGCTAAGGTCATCAGTCCCCAAGCTTACACACTACTGAACCTAAATTATCCTAAGGACAAACACACACACCCATGCCCGAGGGAGGACTCGAACCTCCGCCAGGACCAGCCGCACAGACCAAGACTGCAGCGCCCTAGACCGCTTGGCTAATCCTTCGCGGCTTACGTTCTTCAACTCTAATTGCAACAACAATGAAACTGAAAAATGTGGGTCATTCCACTTTGTTTCTCTAACAACTGCATGCACTGTGTTTTATGAAAAAACACTCTACGCAAAAATATGAGTCACAATTCTTACATTTCCATTCAGTTTGTTTGCATTTCTTGACAGCTTGCTCTCGTCCAAATTCATTCTTCATTTTTTCGTAGCACACTGTACACCTACGTCTGGCTGCTCCCATGTTCACAAGTGCACAATCTGCAGGTAACGTGGTAGCTTTGGTGAGAGATGTCTCAGGCTCATCGGTATCTTCTGTATGGTGTAGTCTCAAAGTCACTTCCTCTTAGAATTCTGTGATTGAGATCATCTTGTTGTTGATGTATCGGTAAATCACATGAGCGTTTACCTGTGCTGATCCTGTCAACAATTCAATTGCAAGCTTCCTGTACCATTTCACACCTAGCATTAGCCTATAAAAGACTTTGACTGATTATAGTCAATTATCATTGCGGTTTTTTTCTTTCTGCCATTCCTAGTTTGAACTTCTGCTTCTTCTTCTCCAGGAACAGTACTCAGCATCAGACGGTCCCTCTTATTTTTCCATTTCAGTACAACTACACCTGTGGTCCTTCACTTTGCTTTGTGTTCCCCCTTTTACAGTTTTGCCTGTAAAACATCTTGAGGACTCAGTTTTATGTTTGATCTTAGAGTACCAACTAAATATGCTGATTGTTCAAGAAGCTGGTGTGCTAGATGAACACTTGTGTAAAAATTGTCTGTATATCGATTCTGCCCTCATAAGGCTCATAACAGCAGAAGTGGCAAGAGGAACACCAAGATTCGCATTCTTCTCACAGTAAACTTTCATATTCCAGGTGTAGCCATCCTTTAGAAAAAGTTTGAACAATTTATTCTGATTTTATAGCGCTTATTCTTTATATAATGGATGGAAGTTAGTCTTCCTCGAAATAGCACAAATGTTTTGTCAATGTAAACTTCTTTCTCCCGTACAACTGCACTTTGGAATCTCTGCAGTAATTTACCAGTAAGAGGTTTTTTGAATAAGCGGTTTCCCGGTGGGCACTGGTTGTTATTGGAAAAATGCCAAAAGCAGTTCAAAACGATTGTGTGACATAACATTTTTTTACATTTTTGTGATAGAGCATAATTCTTGGCCAACAATTTGCAATACTCGGTTTTACATTTAGTGACATCCATAACAAAAATCCGATAAATTGTTCAATTTCAGTTCTGCTGACATCAGTCCACTTTTTCAGTAGAGAATTAACAGTTACTGAATGACTTTCTGAGACTTGTTTTGCGTACAATTTAGTTTGTTTAGTCACATGTTCTAAAATTTCATCAGTTACAAAATATTTGAAGAAATCGTATGTTGTCTTTTCTTTAAGAGTTAGTGCAACAGAAGCATTTACACCAGAACTGGAATGAATAAATATAATGTTTTTCATATTTTTACCCGTAACTGGCCCCCATACAATCTCATTAGAATCTTCAGAACTTTCTGACATTACACTTATTTCAATTAAACCTGAATCAGCTGAAGTAGTTATGGCACTAACACAGTTAGAGGTGCTTCCTTGCCTGGATTTTACAGCTGTGAAATCTGGTTCTTTGACTGAATGTGGACATAAAACTCTTCTTCCTACCTTCACTGATGTGATTAGATTAGATTAGTTTTTCGTTCCATAGATCCGTGCTGAGAGATCCTCTTGGATGTGGAACATGTTAATTTCTTTTTTTTTAACTGAAATAACAATGCTAATAGTATGAATATATACAATACATCATTTGTTTCTATTAAAAAGTTCGTCAGTGGAGTAGAAGGAGTTGGCCACTAGTAAGTCTTTCAGGCTCCTTTTAAATGGATCTTTATTTGTAACTAAATTTTTTATGTTTGCTGGCAAATTATTGAAGATGAGTGTTCCTGAGTAGTGGACCCTCTTTTGAACTAAAGTAAGTGCTTTTAAGTCCTTGTGCAGATCATTTTTGTTTCTGGTATTGTATGTATGAACTGAGCTGTTTGTTGGAAAAAGAGATATATTATTTAGGACAAATTTCTTTAAGGAGTACATATACTGAGAGGCTTTAGTTAGTACACCCAGTTCTTTGAAGAGGTTTCTACAGGACGTTATGTCGCCTATGTCAGCTAACACTCGAATTGCAAATACAGATTTGTTACGGCGTTTCTGCAGTTTTGTGGTGTTCTCCTCCCAACTGAATTTATTATCAAGTTGTAATCCCAGGAATTTAAGACTGTCAACCTCTTCTATCTGCTCTTCTTCATACTTTATGCATATGCTGGGTGGAAACCTCTTACAGGTTCTGAATTGCATATAGTGAGTCTTTTCGAAGTTTAATGTCAGTGAGTTGGCTTTAAACCATTTATTAATATCCATGAAAATATCATTAGCAGATCTTTCTAGAACTACACTCGACATACTATTTATTGCAATACTTGTGTCATCTGCAAACACAACAAACGACGGCCGAAGTGGCCGTGCGGTTAAAGGCGCTGCAGTCTGGAACCGCAAGACCGCTACGGTCGCAGGTTCGAATCATGCCTCGGGCATGGATGTTTGTGATGTCCTTAGGTTAGTTAGGTTAAACTAGTTCTAAGTTCTAGGGGACTAATGACCTCAGCAGTTGAGTCCCATAGTGCTCAGAGCCATTTGAACCAACACAACTAACTCTACTTCTGGCAGTGTAACTGATGAGAGATCATTAATGTACACAAGAAAAAGCAATGGCCCTAATATGGATACTTGTGGGACACCACATGTAATTTCTTTCTGTTCTGATGATGATTTGCAGCAGAGATAGGAAGATAGTGGAACAGGAGGGGAAAATTGCTGCCTTCATGCTGAGCTAGATCAGGCTGGGGACGATCTGGACAGTTTAAGGTGGGAGTAGGGCAAAGATAGGTGGGAAGTGGCAACAGGTAACAAAAGGAACAGGCCTGGAAGTAAGTCTGACAGTTTTGTGGTGAATGTCAAAAATAAGTTTGACCTGTTGCTTCGTTTAGAAACTGATGAGCCTCAAGCAGAGGTAGGTGTAGACAGGACACAACAAACTTTCAATATGAAATTGAAACAGAATGTAGGACAGTCATCGAAAAGGAAGAAAGTTTTGTTGTTAGGCAGTTCTCATGCCAGGGGTGTAGGCCAACTTCTGCAGGAGGAATTAGGACCAGAATACCAGGTCACAATTTTTTTCAAACCAAGTGCTAGTCTGGATCAGGTAACAGAGGATTTAGGTTCACTCTGTAAAGGATTTACCAGGGAAGACATCGTGGTTATTGTGGGAGGGCCTGGGAACAGTATCAACAGAGTTCCTGGGTACAGTATAGAGTGTGACCTGGTAAAGATTGCGTCGGCATTGAAACACACCAATGTTGAATTTGTATCTGTCCGAGACGCCATGACCGGCCTCATTTGAACTCTTCTGTTGAGAGAGTTAATTTGGAGTTGGAACGGCTGCTTGGGTTGGGTGCGGGGGCTCATATTGGTGTGGTTCCTGTTGATTCTCTCAGTAGGTGGGACTATACCAGGCACAGCCTACATCTCAACAGGAAAGGGAAGGATAAACTGTCTGGGGTAATAGCAGGAAATTTAAGGGGGGGAAGCACTGACATGAATGGTAAAATACCAGTGGTTACAGGAGTTGGAGCAGCACCTTTTTTAGGATAGGTAAGACAAAAAGATGTCAAGTTCTATGAGAGGTCAGGATTGAAACAAATCTTCAGTTTAGGAAAGAAATTAAACAGCACACTTCTAGTACATTGGATCACCAATCACAGCTGTCAATTATAAATTTTCACCAATCACCAGAAATTTTATCTCCACCAAGTTGTATCTCTGTCCTAGGTAATTGCATTGATGAATTAAAGTCACCCAACACAGTTGACATAATCTGCCTCTCTGAACACCATGTGGCCACTGGTATAGGAACTAGGCCTAAGCACAATGAGAAACTCAGACAGGAGAGTACTGCAAATGTTAGCATAAGGAAAGGTTCTCATAAAAGTATAATTAAAAATAATGGAAGTATATTTCATCAAAATATTGGGAGTTTAAAGAGTAAAGTAGATGAGCTTCTGGTTTGTTTAGAATATTTAGAAGCTGAGGATGAAATAGATATACTATGCCTCTCTGAGTATCACATTGTTACTGATATGGATAAGGTAAATGTAAGTGGATATAAGCTCTCTGCACATGTAATTAGAGAAAATATGGAGAAAGGAGGAGTTGCCACATATGTCAAAAGTTATCATTGTGCAAAAAGTATAGAAACAAAAAAGTTTTGTGTAGAGAAACATATAGAGGCACGTGCCTGTGAGCTTAAATTAAATAAAGGCACATTTTAATTGTAACTGTCTATAGGTCCCCATCGGGAAATTTTCATCTATTTCCGAAAAATTTGGACTCCTTGTTGTGCTATCTGTCAGACAGGGGGAAGCAAATTATTATTTGTGGGGACTTCAATGTAGATTCTCTGAACGAGGAAAAAATGACCTTGAAGCATTACTCAGTTCTTTCAATTTGACACCCGTTATTGATTTTCCTACTCGCTTGGTAAAGGATAGCAGCTCACTGATAGATGACTTCTTTATAGACCAAGATAAGTTTAACCAGATAAATGCTCAGCCTGTTGAGAATGGTCTTTCTGATCATGGTGCACAGCTAGTTACAATATATGACGTAGCTCCATTCAGCAGTACTAAACAGTCCTCCAAAGTAGTACGTTTAGTCAACTATTTAACAATTGTAAATTTCAGGGAAAGCCTACAGCAGCTAGACTGGGATGAGGTGTACCGTTAACCTGATGCCAATTTAAAATATAATTCATATAATGACACTTTTGTAAATGCATTTGAAAACTGCTTCCCCAAGAAAATAGTTAAATATACTCGTAAGAAACCATGTAAGGGTATAAAAACTGTGTGCCCGACCGAGACTCGAACTCGGGACCTTTGCCTTTCGCGGGCAAGTGCTCTACCATATGAGCTACCGAAGCACGACTCGCGCCTGGTCCTCACAGCTTTACTTCTGCCAGTATCTCGTCTCCTACCTAAGTTTCATATCAGCGTACACTCCGCTGCAGAGTGAAAATCTCATTCTGGAAACATCCCCCAGGCTGTGGCTAAGCCATGTCTCCGCAATATCCTTTCTTTCAGGAGTGCTAGTCCTGCAAGGTTCGCAGGAGAGCTTCTGTAAAGTTTGGAAGGTAGGAGACGAGATACTGGCAGAAGTAAAGCTGTGAGGACCGGGCGTGAGTCATGCTTCGGTAGCTCAGATGGTAGAGCACTTGCCCGCGAAAGGCAAAGGTCCCGAGTTCGAGTCTCGGTCGGGCACACAGTTTTAATCTGCCAGGAAGTTTCATATCAGCGCACACTCCGCTGCAGAATGAAAATCTCATTCTGGAAACATCCCCCAGGCTGTGGCTAAGCCATGTCTCCGCAATATCCTTTCTTTCAGGAGTGCTAGTCCTGCAAGGTTCGCAGGAGAGCTTCTGTAAAGTTTGGAAGGTAGGAGACGAGATACTGGCAGAAGTAAAGCTGTGAGGACCGGGCGTGAGTCGTGCTTCGGTAGCTCAGATGGTAGAGCACTTGCCAGTGAAAGGCAAAGGTCCTGAGTTCGAGTCTCGGTCGGGCACACAGTTTTAATCTGCCAGGACGATTCAAAAAGTCAGAAGTTGAAAATATTTTTAATAATCATTTTCTAAATGTTGTGGATATAGTAGGATCCAGGTGTTCATTAGAAGATGCTAGGCTGTTAATGGAAGAGGCCATACTTATGCAGTTTGATAAATTGAAATCTCACCCACTTCTCCCTCTGAAATTAGGAAAATAATAAACTTGCTTAAAAGCAAAAACTCACATGGAATTGATGGCACTTCCAGCAAAATACTAAAAGCTTGTTCTCAACAGATAAGTAAGATTCTCAGCCACCTGTGTAATAGCTCTCTGGAACAGGGCATTTTCCCTGATAGACTGAAATATGCTATTGTTTTGTTGTTGTTGTGGTCTTCAGTCCTGAGACTGGTTTGATGCAGCTCTCCATGCTACTCTATCCTGTGCAAGCTTTTTCATCTCCCAGTACCTACTGCAACCTACATCCTTCTGAATCTGCTTAGTGTATTCATCTCTTGGTCTCCCTCTACGATTTTTACCCTCCACGCTGCCCTCCAATACTAAATTGGTGATCCCTTGATGCCTCAGAACATGTCCTACCAACCGATCCCTTCTTCTGGTCAAGTTGTGCCACAAACTTCTCTTCTCCCCAATCCTATTCAATACTTCCTCATTAGTTATGTGATCTACCCATCTAATCTTCAGCATTCTTCTGTAGCACCACATTTCGAAAGCTTCTATCCTCTTCTTGTCCAAACTATTTATCGTCCATGTTTCACTTCCATACATGGCTACACTCCATACGAATACTTTCAGAAATGACTTCCTGACACTTAAATCTATACTGGATGTTAACAAATTTCTCTTCTTCAGAAACGCTTTCCTTGCCATTGCCAGCCTACATTTTATATCCTCTCTACTTCGACCATCATCAGTTATTTTGCTCCCCAAGTAGCAAAAATCCTTTACTACTTTAGGTGCCTCATTTCCTAATCTAATTCCCTCAGCATCACCCGACTTAATTAGACTACATTCCATTATCCTTGTTTTGCTTTTGTTGATGTTCATCTTATATCCTCCTTTCAAGACACTGTCCATTCCATTCAACTGCTCTTCCAAGTCCTTTGCTGTCTCTGACAGAATTACAATGTCATCGGCGTACCTCAAAGTTTTTATTTCTTCTCCATGAATTTTAATAATGCTATTGTTATACCTTTCCATAAAA
The DNA here is from genome assembly GCF_023864345.2 of Schistocerca serialis cubense. NCBI lineage: Eukaryota > Metazoa > Arthropoda > Insecta > Orthoptera > Acrididae > Schistocerca > Schistocerca serialis. Next base: position 1,014,122,659 of record NC_064640.1, read on the forward strand.
AAGGGATAGATCTGATGTCAACAATTACCGTCCAATCTCCCTTCTAACAGCTTTATCCAATTTTTTTTAGAAAGTAATGTATTCAAGAGTTGCTTCACATACCTGTAAAAATAAAGTACTAACAAAACGTCAGTTTGGTATCCAGAAAGGTTTTTCAACAGAAAATGCCATATATGCTTTCACCAAACAAATTTTGAATGATCTGAATAACCGAACACCACCCATTGGGATTTTTTGTGATCTCTCAAAGGCTTTTGATTGTGTAAATCATGAAATTCTGCTAGACAGGCTCAAGTATTGTGGCATGAGTGGGACAGTGCACAAATGGTTTAATTCATATCTAATTGGAAGAGTGCAGAAAGTTGAAATAAGCGGTTCTCATAATATGCAAAGATCAGCACATTCCTCAAACTGGGGAACTATCAAGAATGGGGTTCCACAAGGGTCAGTCTTGGGTCCTTTGTTGTTCTTAATATATATTAATGACTTGCCATTCTATATTCATGAAGAGGCAAAGTTAGTTCTCTTTGCTGATGATACAAGTATAGTAATCACACCTGACAAACAAGAATTAAGTGATGAAATTGTCAATAAAGTCTTTCAGAAAATTACTAAGTGGTTCCTTGTAAATGGACTCTCACTGAATTTTGATAAGACACAGCACATACAGTTCCGTACAGTAAATGGAATGACACCATTAATAAATATAGACCTTAATCAGAAGCATACAGCTAAGGTATAATATTCAAAATTTTTTGGTGTGTCCATTGATGAGAGATTAAATTGGAAGAAACACATTGATGATCTGCTAAAAATGTTTGAGTTCAGCTACTTATGCAATAAGGGTCATTGCAAATTTTGGTGATAAAAATCTTAGTAAATTAGCTTACTGTGCCTATTTTCACTCATTGCTTGCAAATGGCATCATATTTTGGAGTAATTCATCACTGAGAAATTATATATTTATTGCACAAAAGCGTGTAATCACAATAATAGCTGGAGTCCACAGAAGGTCATCCTGCAGACATTTATTTAAGGATCTAGGGATATTCACAGTAGCTTCTCAGTATATATACTCTCTTATGAAATTTGTTATTAACAACCAAACCCAATTCAAAAGTAATAGCAGTGTGCATAACTACAATACTAGGAGAAAGGATGATCTTCACTATTCAAGATTAAATCTAACTTTGGCACAGAAAGGGGTGAATTATACTGCCACTAAAGTCTTTGGTCACTTACCAAATAATATCAAAAGTTCAAAAGTCTGACAGATAACCAACAAGTATTTAAGAAGAAATTAAAAGAATTTCTGAATGACAACTCCTTCTACTCCATAGAGGAATTTTTAGATATAAATTAAAAAAAAGAAACACCAAACAAAAAAATATAAAAAAATAAAAAAAAGCAAAAAAACACAAAAGTTGTTATATTAAGTTAATTATGTTGTTAAATTAACTTAATTATGTCATGTATTGGAAAATTGAACTCATTCCACATCATTACGAAATATCATATTCATGATCCATGGAACTAGTATTAGTCTAATCTAATCTAATCAGATGGTTGAGAAGCTGCTTGTACATTACTTTTTCTAAAATTTTTGAGAATGCTGGCAAAAGTGAAATTGGTCTACAGTTTGATGGTCTCTCTTTATCCCCTTTCTTGAATAGAGGCTTAACATCTGCATATTTTAGCCAGTCAGAAAATGTCCCAGTTATAATTGAATTGTTACACAAGTAACTTGGAGTTGTACTAAACTCACAAGAACATGCCTTAATTAACTTTGTTGATATTTCATCGTAAGCACTAGAATGCTTTGTTTTTAAAGACTTTATTATGGAAGTTATTTATTTTGGTGAAGTGAGTGACATATTAATGTACCTGAAGCTATTTGTAAAGGCTAGTTTCAGATATTCAAAGGCGTTATTTACTGATCGCGACAATCCCATTCTATCAGTAATGTATATAAAGTACTTGTTAAATAGATTTGCCACACCATGATCATTGGTTACCAATGTGTCATCTACCCGTAATGCTATTTGCTCCTGTTCCTTTATGGTTCTATCAGTCTCCTCTTTCAGTATATCCCATATCGTTTTTATTTTGTTCCATGACATTGCTATCTTCTTCTCGTAGTGCATTTGTTTAGATGTCTGAATTACTTTTTTAAATATTTTACAGTATTCCTTGTATTTAGCTAAATCATCAGCATTGGAGCTATTCTTGGCTGACAGATACATTTTCCTTTTTGTCTTACAGGAAATCTTTATTCCTTGTGTAATCCATGGTTTTATTATAGACTTCTGTTTAATTTGAGTAACTTTTAGAGGAAAACAGTTTTCAAACATGGTACTGACATTGTTCATGAATGTGTTATATTCCATTATCAGAACTTCAGTTTCGCTTCCAATCTCCTCTGGTAAAAATTCGTCTGAGTTATCACCAAATAAAGACACAGAACTTTCATTCAATTCAATTGGTTCAATTGGATCTGAGCACTATGGGACTCAACATCTGAGGTCATAAGTCCCCTAGAACTTAGAACTACTTAAACCTAACTAACCTAAGGACATCACACACACCCAAGCCCGAGGCAGGATTCGAACCTGCGACCGTAGCAGTCCCGCGGTTCCGGACTGCAGCGCCAGAATCGCTAGACCACCGCGGCCGGCAACTTTCATTCCTTATGTCCATAACGTCATTTAAAACCTGCTGTACATGCCTTTGTTCATCTTCATAACTTCTACGAGACATTTTCTTCTACCACAATATCACTTCGTTATGGAGCAAACAAACTGAATAAAGACTGTAGCAACAATGCAGGAAAGCAATAATGGAACTGTACACAAATAATGCTGTGGGATGAAAAACTGACAGGAGTACAAACCTAAAATTATTAGCAACATAGCAAATGACACACCAGGTACCTTTACTCTGGGACCATGTGAATCATATGTAACTCACACAAAAAAGGTGCTAAAATGCCATATTTTAACTTTATTTGCACTTAACAAGTTTACTTGGAGCAAACTAAAGCAGGATATTGAAAAAAATGTAAATGGCCCCAGGGGCTTGGTAACCCAACTCTACCATGGCAGTCAATGTACTAAATGAAATATCAGTTGCATTGGAAATAAATGACATGTACCTGCCATATTTTTTGACCTGAGTAAAGCTCCTGATGGAACTACTCATGACATTATCTTGCAGAAATTAACCTGGAATCTCTCGGGCCTATGTTGTTGTGCGATAACTCATGTGTTATATTTTTTCTAGCAAAAATATTTCTTTACGTTTTTGGCTGTAAGTTCCATACAGAGATGCAATTACCAAGTAAATTACTTCTTTATTATTAGCAAAACATTGTAATTACATATAAACATTAAATGAAACATATATCTTGCTTTAGTTTTAAAAATTCAGTATGCAGTGGTTACACATTTTATCATTACATCACAACACTTCTCCTAACAGCACTTCGAAACAATGACTGTAAGTGAACATTCAAGGTTACCATCACACCCGTTTTACTAGTGAGTCGGTTGAAGCTTCTTGTGAACAACGCACATGGCGAGTAAGAACACTCATTGCTGTATGCTCTTTACAAATGGAACTGGAATAAAGGGGGCAGCCATCTATGAATATCTGTTCTTTTATTTTAGGGCAGTAGTGACATCTTGTTTTTGCTCTTGATTCACTTGCTTCTTCTGCTGTAGGCAGGTTATGGATACGTACAACACCTTTTATTTTCTCCTTAAAGTGGTGTGATATGCTAGGACTTTGCATACATTTGATTATATGTACTTTTGTAAGCACAATGCTCAGTTCTGTTAGGAACCTTCTCCTTGGCATTAAGTCACTCGTATTCATCTTGTATATATATTATTTGAACATTTATAGCCCTGAGGTTCAGCAAGGTGGAAAACAGCGTAAGGGACCAGCGGCTGCTTATTCTTGAAACAGAGTATTCCGATTCAGACGGTCAACATCTACGCCGTCTTTTGTAAGATTGTAGAATGTAATCACTTCAGGTTTATTTGATTCGCCACTGTCCTCATCTATACTATCGTCTCTGTGCATGGTTAATATAATCTTTTTCTATTTCTTCTTCAGAACATATGAGCAAAGGAGACAATTGGTACCTGGCTTCTCTCCAAGCGCGAAAATGCTGCTGTTTATTGATCTACCCTTTACAGACAGTTGCTCTGGTGGAATTTCTCTCTTATTAGTACACAGAGTACCTACTACTGTGCGGCGATGATTAGTGTACAGTTCGTTTACCACTGGTATAGATGTAAAATAATTGTCCATCATCACGTTCCTGACTATGTTTTCAATGGGTTGAATTAGTCGAAATACCACATTCGTTGCATCATGGCTACTTGATATGGACCAGCAGGCTGTTTGCCTGCATATATTTCCATATTCAGCGTGTAAAAAGTTCTAGCATCACAGAGTGCATATACTTTTATTCCGTATTTTGCTGGCTTATCGGGAACATACTTACTGAATTCGCAACGTCCACGGAAAGCCTCCAGCATCTCGTCTATTGTTGTCAATGCTCCTACACTGTAACTCTTCTTGGAGACGTTTACAAACATGTCGACTATTTCCGTAATCGGTGCCAGGTTTCTATTTCCGTCCTCTGCGCCCTCGTAGACTTGTCATCAAATCGTACAGCTTGCAGAAGAGTATGGAATCTTCGGCTGCTCACTGACGCAATAAAATAATCTGGTGTTGTTCCATCAGTGGCCCATAGTCCATCGGTATTGAGGTGCTGTGACTTTTTCATTCCGGCGAGATATAAAACACCAAGGAAAGCAGATAATTCTTCAAAATCTGTCTGTGGGCAGTCTCGAGCACTCCATGAATAACCTGCTGCCATTCTCTCTAGTTCTTGGTTTGTATATTTTACAATGCGGTCAATTACACTGTCTAGAAAAACTACTTTCAAACAGTTGAGAAGAGTTTTCGTATTTTTTGCTTCCTCCTTTACATCTGGAAGCTGTGTCACAATATTCTGAAGAGCAGTTTTTGATGGAGGGGCTTTATGTTTGAACCATTTTGTTTTCCTATTCCTACCTTGATACATATTACGATTTGCAGATGTTGGGGTTACTGTAGACGTAGTTTTAGAATCGCTGTCAGACTGCTCTGTTTTTGTGTCTGTCTCTTCATGTTCGGACTGTACTTCGGTATCTGAAGACAGGCCTTCTATATGGATATTCTCGTCCAGCGGTTCCTCTAGCCACATCAATATCTGTTCGTCTGACATGACGCCTACTCTGTAAAATTTTATAAAATTTTATATGTTTTCACATCTAGCAGAGCATGTCATGTACTCTGTGTACACAGCTGCATCATTCAATATATAAAACCAAATAAGTACAGTAACTTTCTTTATAAAACACGTAATATGTGCAGAATACATCCAGGAGAAAAAGTTAACCCATTCTCACGTCACTAGCACAGAGAAACAGACAAAAAGAGAAGCAAGACGGTGTTTCACAAATGTACAGGGCATTGTTACACGAGAACTGTGTGAGAAATAATCTAACAATGCATACCACTTCAAACAAAACCGCTAGTAGCAGGCTTTACTTGTTATTAGACCGGTGAAAGTCACGTGGACTGAAGGTAGAGATATCAAAGAAAGCATTCCTAAATCAACACTTCATTATCTTTAAAATATATTGTAATATTTCAGTAAAACCATGAATATTAGATTTTTTCTCATGCGCGAGCGATCCCAGGTTAAAGGATTATAGAATTAGCCGCCAACCTAACAGATGAATCCGTAATACCTCCACAATTACCGAGCGAGGTGGCGCAGTGGTTAGACACTGGACTCGCATTCGGGAGGACGACGGTTCAATCCCACGTCCGGCCATCCTGATTTAGGTTTTCCGTGATTTCCCTAAAATCGCTCCAGGCAAATGCCGGGATGGTTCCCTTCAAAGGGCACGGCCGACTTCCTTACCCGTCCTTCCCTAATCCGATGAGACCGATGACCTCGCTGTCTGGTCTCCTTCCCCAAAAACAACCAACCAACCAACCTCCACAATTGTCAACAGAGTACAGAAATAAAATACAAAGACTGTGAAACGCATAGATCCTTTAGTTCTCATAGTAATGCATAAAAAAATTAGGTATGCAATATCTTTGTGGCAGCTCTAGGACCTGTCCTATTCCTGCTCTATCAGAATGACTTAGCATAAAAAATAGGTGGTGGGACCAAAATACTACTTGCAGATTACACAAGTACACTGGTAGACATTAAAACTGCAATGCCATGAGGATAGTATGTAACAAGCATCAGACTGGTATGAAGTGTGTTGCATGCTAGGGTATTTATCTGCTGTTGTTGTTTGTTCCGTTATCTAGATACTAAAACAGACAAAATACTGCATATATAGTTGCATATACCAGAATAACATACGCTATTATAAAATAAAATTTCAAATTTATAATTATATCTCAGTATTATTCTATTTAATGAATGTACAATAAGGGAGGAAAAGAGAAATCGAGAGAGGGAGACAGAATAAACTTGTGTGTGTGTGGGAGGGAGGGGGCCGGCTTTTTTATGATGGATATCATATTCTGTTTGTCAACTTCCATAGTTGAAGGCCCCATGAATTCCTTTTATCTTTAAAGTCTTGCATCCATCTTCCAGGTTGTCTCCCACGTTTTCTTAGCTCAGCTGGTGACCATTAGTAGAACCCTTTTGGTCATAATTTATCATCCATTCATTGGAGGTGGCCATACCAAGATTATTTTATCTAAGGCATCGAGAATGGTGTCTTTTTACCACATAATTTCCCATATTCTGTCATATCTGGCATGTTCCAGTATGTAGATGTGACAACTTCTTCGCCAAAAGTCCATCTCAGGAGATATCAATAACAATACGTTCTCGTTTTTGTTAGCTCACATATTCAGCACCATATGTGGCGATACCCTCTACGATTGATCTGTACAAGACCTTTGTGCCCTTTGCAATTTTGTCACTCCATGGCAAGGAGATAAGTTGGCCAATTACTCTTTTTCCTTGCCCAATTTCATTTATGATGTTGTGGGTAGCAGCTGAAGACCTCTGAGAAGATTTGGATGTAGGAGTCTGCAAAATTAAAAATGTCTGTACATTAAAATACTTGGGCGTCACTTTTACAACAAAACTGATTACGTTCCAAAGGAAAAATATCTGCATAGCACCATTTGGCACTCTTGTACACGGAGGTACACTCATGCGGAATTCAACAGCACGGGAAGCAAGCTACTTTTATGCTCCCAGATATTTTCCGTCAGTCATAAGGTGAGTGCAGGTATCCTTCCAGTTTCAGCTTATTAGCAGAGAATACAACAAATGCTGGATGAGAAAATTCTGCTTTCCCAGTAAGCAGGAAGAGAGATGGTGATTTTCAGTTGTCACTGTGGCAAATTTGCTATTTTCTCCTACGCTAATTTTGAGGAGTGTGCGAGGCAGTCTAGTCGGGGTTCGCTTAGAGTACGAAGGTGTCGACTTCTAGGCGAGGACACAGTGGCTGCTCATGCCTCGTTCATTGGAGATTGCAGTTTGGTGCATGCTGCAGTTTGGCACGTCTTTAGCGATTTTTGAGTAACGCGTTTAGCACTTGAATTTGTGTTTGCATTTGCATACTTCACAATTTGCAAGTCTGTATTACAAATTGTGATTGCATTTTATCGTTATTTCTTTTTCACACTGGCATCTAGAGTTAATGCTGTTCAGTATATGAGCTTTTTATGAGTTTACCAGACTTCGGAGAGTGATTTATATATCAATCTACATTCTTCCAGAGAGCATTCAGCTGACTTCTGCACAGATATAGTTTTCATTAATTTGAATAGTATCACGTTGGTGATCCAGAGAAACCTAGAAATTGCTAGCGTATTGCTGCTTACGTTTCGGTGAAAGTAAATGTGAAGAAAAACAACCTCAGTATAAATCATAGTGACTGAGACCCAAAAAATTAGTATATTTCAAAATAACTTTTCCCACTCCATCATTTCCTCTCACAACATTCTGACGAGGCGACCCTTATATAAAAAAAAGTATCGTCAGTGGATTTTGCTCAGTGTATGCAGTCTCACTGTGAGGGTGTTTCCAATGTTATGCAGGTGCCATAACGATAAAGATATTGCTTGCTTCTGATCTTGAAAATTAGGTGGTTCATTTCAATTATATAATATAATTACATTTTTATTTTGTTGATAATGAAATTTCACCTGCAATAGTACAGAGCAATGTGAATGATTATCAACTTAACAGATGTAGGATTGTGTTGCATTCTATCTGAACACAGACTGAGTTGTTTGGTCTTTTGTGTGTTGAGTTCATGAGTGTGACAGGCAGCTTGCACTAACGACTGCTGAACGCTGGTCGACCCACACACATATGTACAACAGCAGAGATAGCCGCAACATGTCCAACTAAAGAGATACCACTGGGCCACCACTCGAGTGTCAGCAGCGAGGTTGCATGTGGAAACATTCAGATTTCTGTGGTACCACTCGGGTGACGCCAGTTTTAACAATGCCCCTCAAAGTTAAAGTCGTTCTGACTTTCCTTCCCCACACGACTAAATAGCTTTGTTTGCTGAATTTCGAAGCATCATCGCTGTATTCTGGTTTTTATGTAAATAATTTTGCTATATGTGTGTCCTGCAGTACCAGAAACAGTCTAAAAATTAGTGATTAGCAACGAATGCACTGTTTATTGAACTTTAAGGGAATGACCTTAATAGCAGAATCATACAAATTGAGTGATGTAATTCTGGCATAGTATTCAGATTGTAATGTTGACAAAGTAAGGTCATCAATGCACTTAAGCACGTGTCCAGTGAATTTGAGAAAGGAAGTACTGGTAATAAGGTCTCTGTTTGGCAGAACAGTTTCAGTTGGGCTATAGCTTTTAATAAAGGAACATGAGTATCCCATCACCAACTATAGTACATTGTGTTTTAGCGCTTTGCACAAACTGGAATTCCAAAATTTGACATTGAATTACAATATTTTAGAATGCTTATTTTTCAGGCATTCAGTATGTTATGATATGATTGGCTTTGTCAACAACCAAAGTACACTTTATGCAGATAATAGTACTGCTTTATGAATAAATACAAATTAATATAAGCAAATGCCTGCCAATGGCCTTGCCACAGTGGTAGCACCACTGTCAGATCACCGAAGTTAAGTGTTGTCGGGCTTGGCTAGCACTTGAGATAGGTGACCATCCAGGTCTGTCGAACGCTGTTGGCAAGTGGGGTGCATTCAGCCCTTATGAGGCAAATTGAGGATCTACGTGACCGAGAAGTAGCGGTTCTGGTCTTATATACCAACAATGGGCAGAAGTGCAGTGTGCTGACCACATGCCCCTCCATATCTACATCCATTGTCGCCTATGGGCTGAGGATGTCACTGCGGTCGAACGATACAGTTTGGCCTCGAAGACTTATTTGGATGGAGTTAAGTTCATAAGCAGACAACAATACTAGTACACTTACTGGCACCAACATGTATGTTACCAGAACACTTGTCTGCACACATACATAAATACTTAGTTCTAATGGTATATTAATTACATAAATTGTATGTATACACACTTTTTTCAGTTTATAAGTACTAGTGTTTACTCAAAGCAATGCAGGACACTGCAGCCAAAGGAAAAAAGAAAGCTCGCACCATGAATGAATTATCCTAATGGGACGGAAATAGGTAGATACGATGTATATGTACAGACAAAAAAATTGTTACAGTTTCAGAAAAACTGAATGATTGATTCAAGAGAAATAGCTTCACAAATTGAGCAGTTCAATAATGTGTTCGTCTACCTGTAGCCCTTATGCAAGCAGTTATTCGCTTTGGCATTGAGTGAGACAGTTGTTGGATGTCCTCCGAGTGATATCATGCCAAATGCTGTCCAACTGGCGTGTTATATCGTCAAAATTCCGGGCTGGTTGGAGGACCCTGCCAATAATATTTCAAAAATTCTCTTATGGGAAGAGGTCTGGCGACCTTGCTGGCTATGGCAGGGTTTGCCAAGCATGAAGACAAGCAGTAGAAACTCTTACTGTGTGCAGGCAGGCTTTATGTTGCCCATCTAAGCCCAGGATAGTTTGATATGAAGGGGAACAAAACAGGGCGTTGAATATTGTCAACGTTCCGTTGTGCTGTAACTGTGATGCAGACGACAACCAAAGGGGTCGTGCTATGAAATGAAATGGCACACCAGATCATCACCCCAGACCATGACTAATCAAGTCATATGACAGGCAACAGTCAGGTTGGGTATCCCACTGCTGCCCAGACACGTTTCTGCTGGCCATCAGGGCTCATTCCGAAGGTAAACTCATCAATGAAGACAATTCTACTCCAGACAATGACATTTCAGGCCGAATACGTGTCTGGAGACGCCCTCTACAACAGTGGGATACCGACATCACTGTCGCCCCACCATACGACCAACAACTAGGAGTGATGGTCTAGGGGCCATTTCTTTCATGGCAGAACCCCTTTGGTTGTCATCTGTCGCATTCATTTAGCACAGAGGTAGGTCGACGATATTCTACGCCCCACTTTGTTGCCCTTCATAGCAAGCCAACCTCGGCTTACATTTCAGCATGATAATGCCTGCCCGCACACAGCGAGAGTTTCTACTGCTTGTCTTTGTGCTTATGAAACCCTACCTTGGCCAGCAAAATCGTTGGATCTCTCCTCAGTTGAGAACGTTTGGAGCATTGTGGCCAGGGCCTTCCAACCACCTCGGGATTTTGACTATCTAACGCCCCTGTTGGACAGAATTTGGCGCTATATCAGTCCGGAGGACATCCAACAACTCTATCAATCAGTGCCAAGCCTAATAACTGCTCAATCTGTGAAGCTCTTTCTCTTGAATAAATCATCCAATGTTTCTGAAATTTTGATAATTTGTTTGTCCGCACATTGCATCACATCTACCGATTTCCGTCCCATTCGCACGATTCATTCGTGGTGCGACTTTTTTTTTCTTTTTTGTCTTAGTGTGTAGTATACTCATATACATGTATATAATGCATAATTCTAACTGCATAATTATTAAATGCGCTTCTGCTGGTAACTATAGCTACTCAAAGTACAATTATTAAAGCCGTTTGACATTTGTCGCCATATTACATCGCGTAAAAGCATCCCACAGTGAATTTCAAATGGCAACATTCACACAGGCCATCAACAGCATGAAACATCATGTCACATAACATCACATCACTGTCAAGGTTTCCTGATACGAAAGTTTTGACGGTGATGTTGAAAGAGAGGTGGAGGGATGTGTCGTCGTCCGCTAACATCGGAAGTTGCTCTCTTTCGCCACGCTAATTCTTGTTATAGTGGTGATTTTGTGCTTCTGGATTTTCTTAATCTTTATTTTATTATTTTGCTTTATTTTCGTTTCATTAAATGAGAGTTTTTATGTAAAACAGTCAGCTCTATTGAAGGAGAAAAGTACATTTTTATGACGTCTTTTACTATGCAAAAAAAAACATTATGTGTTAGATAAACAGGCTACATTTATTCCCTTGCAGTTATTATTTGATGTGTTTGTATGTTCTGTATATTTTCGCTAGCAAATAAATGTTGATATTTCGAAATGTTTCACTCCTAACCTTTCGCTACGGTGTACTTCTGTAAAAGTCGGAGCGAATGTGCCGCTCAGCCGGTGGAAAGCTGCAACAGTCGAGTGCGGCCCGTGCCATCCAGCCTAGGGACTGGTAGCAGTTCCGTCTCACGTCATATTTCTCCGCTTCACTACGCTCGACTTTCTGGAAGTTTGACCTTTGCACCATGAAGCGGCTTTGTTCAAAAATCTGTCCACAGGGTCCTGGATTCGATTCACCGCCGGGTTGGGGTTTTCTCTGCCCAGGCACTGGGCTTTTGTGTTGTCCTCATCATTTCATCATTATCGTCATCATCATTTGTGAGAGTGACTAGATTGGATTGTGAAAAGAAACTGGACTGTGTAACAATTGGGACTTTGTATGGGCGCTGATGACCGCGCAGTTGAGCGCCCCACAAACCAAGCATCATCATCATCATCATTATCGAAGTCTGTAGTTAACAACAGAGTCATTAGATGGCAGTTGCATTCAGTTTCAAAGCGTTGGTTTCACTTGAGTTGCACTGATCATTTCCCGCCGTGTTTCTAATCTGAAAAGTGGTTCCAATGTCTCTAAGCACTATGGGACTTAACATCTGAGGTCATCAGTCCCCTTGACTTAGAACTACTTAAACCTAAATAATCTAAGGGGCATCACACACATTCATGCCCGAGGCAGGATTCTAACCTGCGACCGCAGCAGCAGCGCGGTTCCGGACTGAAGCGCCTAGAACCGTTCGGCCACAGCGGCCGGCTTCTAATCTGAAGTTACGTGTTGTTAACCTCAGTTAGTTTCTACTAGAAGTGATATGGCAGATAAGCGATATACTTTGGAGGAAGCTCTTTCTCTCATGCTGGGTAGTGACTTTGAAGATGAAAGCGAATCATCATCCGAATGTGACGATGAACATGAAACACCCATTGTAGCTGCTTCTACATCAGGTACACGTGCTATTCCAGCTGTTCCATTGACATCCCCAGACTTGGATTTATGCACAGAAGACGAATCTACAGATAGTGAGATAGATGAAGAGGCATAAGAATCGCAGAACAAGACCAAAATAACGTGGAAATTGCACCTTGAATCCGAAGAAACACGCGTTTGACGCAGCTACTTCTGGACTGAAGGTATCGTAAACAATGACAGCATGCGCAGTTTCTTTCAGTTGTTCTTTAGCACGGATGTCATAAACGTTTTGTGTGAAGAAACTAACAGATATTTTTCTCAAATGGTGGCTGCTGGTCGCGTTCCAGAAATGATCCAAGGAGTATGTAGTGACGTGAATGTAAACGATATTTACATATATATTGCCACTATGTTTATCACGACAAGAGTAAAGAAATTGAGGCTGGCTGAATATTGGTCTGAGAATCCAGTTATTCAAACATCAATATTTTCTAAACTGCTACCTAGAGACCGATTTCAACATATCTTGCGGTTTTTACATTTCGCCAATAATGAAAAGCCTCACGACAATGACTACTGTGTTTGTACAAGCTACAGCGAGTAATTGGCCACTTTATAAAACAATATAAGGAAAATTTCTATCCTTATGAAAAGTTTTGCGTAGATGAAAGTCTGCTATTATTCAAAGGCAGGCTAAAAATCAAACAGTATGTACCTGCTAATCGTAGCCGTTTTATGATAAAGAATTTCGTTATTTGCGACGTTCACACAAATTATATTTTAGATTTTATTATCTGCTGTGGCTCACATACAGATATTGAAAACTATGATCTCGGTTCAAAATGGTTCTGAGCACTATGGGACTTGACATCTATTGTCATCAGTCCCCTAGAACTTAGAACTACTTAAACCTAACTAACCTAAGGACATCACACAACACCCAGTCATCACGAGGCAGAGAAAATCCGTGACCCCGCCGGGAATCGAACCCGGGAACCCGGGCGCGGGAAGCGAGATCGCTACCGCACGACCACGAGCTGCGGACTATGAGCTGCTTATCTCAGGAAATGTTGTAGCTACATTCGTAGAGTTATATTTACAGAAGGGACACACCCTGTTCTGTGACAGTTGGTATACAAGTCCTGCCCTGTTTTCTTGATTGTACGACAGGGCAACAAATGTACAGTTAGCCACACAAGAAAAGATATGCCTAACATGCCTCAGAAACTAAAGAAAGGAGAGCTTACTTTCCGTTCTGCATCGGAATTTCTGTTGCACTAAAATGGCGTGACAAAAAAGATGTATGTATGCTTTCGACAGTCCACTCTACAGAAATGGTGGAAACATCGAAGATGGATCGTCAAACAGGCTCGAAGCAATTGAAACCTTCAGTAGTATTAGACTGCAATAAATCAATCGGATCTATCTATAAAAGTGACATGGTAATAAAGACCGTGGAAAGCATCAGAAAATCCACTAAATTGTACCGCAAGCTGTTTATTCACGTCGTGGACATGTCCCTTTTCAACACTTATTGCATATATAAGAAATTTGTAGGGAAAATTAGCTACGTCAACTTTCAAATGGGGGTCATACAGGGAATCCTGGAAAAATATAAGGTAGAATAAAGAAGATCCAGCGGAGGAAAAAGATCAGAACGTCCCTCGAGACTGACAGCAGGGCCTCACTTACCTGACGAGTGGAGCAGCTACAGAACTTGCGTTGTCTAGAGCGCAGAAACGGAAGCAGACTAAAACGTGTTGTTAGGAATGCAATACGACACCTTGTGCCTCTCCTTGTTTCATGATTTACCATACACAAAAGACTTTTTGAAATGCAACACTGTGCAATGATATTCTTGTAATGTAATCCTACTGTATGTAGTGTAAACCAATTGTAAATCAATATTATTGAACAAGTGAAAACAAAAATAGTATTCAATGTACGTTTTAAATAATAAAGCACTCACCCCATCAGAGCTGAATCCAAAACACGGATTTTATAGAGTGTACGAAGAAATTATGCGAATTATCTTAAAGAGCCAAGAAAACTGTTTTCATTCAAAATGATATCAATAACATGTGTGATTTGTATAAATATTTTCCCGAATAAATTATAGTATAAGGTTTAATAATTGCGGCAACACAACGAGTGTGAAAGCAGGGCAGAGTAGCCACGCGAGGAGCGCGAAAAATGCACCGTACAGCGGGCACGGCCGGGCGGGACAGCGCACGGCGCCGGCGTGAAACGGCTAAGCAGTTTACCACAGATTTGCAGAATTTGCTTTGGCCCCTAATGAACTTCATTGTTGATAGTTCCTCAATTCCGATACTATAATCCCAGTTTTTGTGTCACGGATTGTACCCTATAGCCCTACTTTCACCATTCAGTATTGTGCTAAGTAAAATGGTGTGATGTCCAATGTGAATACAGTCTGACATGAGAGTGTCCTAATGTGACATGAGAGTCCGCTGATGTCCGGTGCGGTGTGAATTGACCTTGAAACACCACTTTCCACAAATACGATAACAGAGTTAGTTTCATGTTCCATGGGTCATTTTGCATGATAGATTATAAAAATGTGGAAAGTCATTTTACATCCTCATCGCAAATTAATTTATCATTATCATCATCATCATCATCATCAGCCAATTCAATCATTAGATGATGTGGCCTCTTCGAGTCGTGGATTCAGGTAGGCTTTCAGAAGTCTTCTCCAAGTGGGACGGTCTTGGGCAGTTCTCTGCCAGGTGTTACCAGCGATCTTCTTGATGTCTTTGTCCCATCTGTCTGGTGGTCTTCCTCTAGGCCTCCGGTGCTCTCTCGGACTCCACTCCAGTACTAGCTTCGTCCACCTGTTGTCTTTCCTTCTTGCAACGTGGCCAGCCCACTGCCATTTCAAGGAACCTACTCTCTCTAAGATGTCAATAACCTTCGTCACAGACCGGATGTCATCTGCCCTTTTCCTGTCCTTTCTTGTATAGCCCAGCATTGATCTCTCCATGGCTATCTGTGCTCTCGTAAGTTTCACTTTTGTGAATGAGTTCAGTGTCCATGTCTTGCAGCCATACGTCATCACAGGAAGGATGCATTGATCAAATACTGCTTTCTTCAGATTTACTGGCATTTTTGATCTGAATACTTTTGAAGTCTTCCCAAATGCTTGCCAGCCAAGCTTGATGCGTCGATAGATTTCTGGCCTTATGTCTCCCTTCATATTTATAATCTGGCCAAGGTAGACATATTCACTGACCCCTTCTAGAAGACTGTCTTTGACTTTCACATCTCCAGCTGGGACCCATTTGTTGGATATTACTTTTGTTTTGGAAAGGTTCATGTTCAAGCCAACCAGCTGACATTCCGATGCAAGATCTGTAACTAAGTTTTGGAGCTCTGCGAAGTCTTTGGCCAGTAAGGCAATATCAGCAGCAAATCTCAAGTTGGTAAGCCTTCTTCCATTAATTCTAATTCCCTTACTTTCCCAGCTCAGCTTTGACATAGCCATTTCCAATACAGCAGAGAACAGTTTTGGGGAGATGGGATCGCCTTGCTTGACACCCCTCATGATGCGGAATTCTTGAGTTGATTCGCCGATGTTAACATAAGCTGAAGAATTCTCGTAGATTTTCCTGAGCACTTCAATGTATGCTGCTCCCACTCCTTGCGCACTCAAAGCTTGGAGGACAGCTACATGGCTAACAGAGTCAAATGCCTTTTCAAAGTCAACAAAGGCAATGCAGAGAGGCAGTTGGAATTCATTCGCTCTGCTTATCACTTCACTAACGTTCAGAATGTGGTCAATAGTGCTAAAATTGCTTCGGAATCCAGCTTGTTCTATAGGTTGGGCTGACTCTAGGGTGGAACTAATTCGGTTTAACAAGATCTTTGTGAAAATTTTGTACAAAATTGAGAGCAAGCTGATAGGACGGTAGTTTTTAATATTGTGAATACTTCCTTTCTTGTGTATCAAAATAATCTTAGCCTTGTTCCACGATAGTGGGATTGAAGCATAGTGCAGGCAGGAAGTAAATACTTTTGCCAAGTGATTTATTGTTACCTCTCCTGCCAGTTTGAGGATGTCAACGCTGAGCTCATCATCACCCAGCACTATTCCCTTCTTCATGCTATCTAGAGCACACTTGACTTCCGATGGGAGTATATCTGGAACACTAGGTATATCATTTAAATTAGATACACTCAAATTTTCCCCTGGATTGCTATACAAATTGCTATAAAAGTCTCTGATGAACTTCAAAACCGCCTCCTTTTCAGTGATTCGACTGTCATTTCCATCGAGTGCGATAATCTGCTTTTTACCGATTGTGAGTTTGCGTTTGGCTGACTTTAAACTTGTCTTGTTCTCCAAGCTTGCTCGTAAGGGGTCTTCAGTGAATTAATTTATACATACGGTTAAATCCTGAACATTTCTATGAGCCTTTTTATTCTTGTAACCAAGTTTCTAAGTCGTTTTTAAACTCGTGTAATAGGCTCAAAATAGCTGTTTTTGACAATTTGTGGAAGAACTTTGGCTACGTTTTTAGGGCTGTTACTTCTGTAAGAAAACCGTCAATACTATAAATCTATAATATGACTTCCTTGTGAGAATGAACATTATTCCTTCGTCTAAGTCTGTGCACATTTTTTTGGCGTAAATTGAAGAACTATTGATGGAAAGGCTGGGAGCAGTCATTTAAGGTATCTGATCTGAGTTCTACAGGTGTCTGTGGGAGGCAAACCTATAGTATATGTAATGGCTTCCTTCTGCTGTTGGAAAATGTAAGCTCACTGATTAATTTCCCGACAGCAGTGTTCCATACTGCAGTTATGAATGGAAGAATAGATAATAAGTGCATACTAGCATATTTTTACTGATATTTTGCCTTAATTCACGGAATAAAAATTATGCTCTTGCTAGTTTGCTGCTTAAGCTTTTTGTTTCTCGACCTCATTACAGTCTTTTCTCGGTCATGAGTCCAAATAATTTCACATTCTTCTCAGATTTAGTCAGTCGAGACTGAAATAAAGGTATTCTGTTCCTGTTTTGTTAATGGGCAGCTGGTTGGTCAGACACCAGTAATTAGTCACAAGAATTACACCGCTTGACAAAAAAATCAAAGCTCCCAGAAGACATGATTTAATGTCACTGTAACTTTGTACATGTACACACCATTAGCAGGTATGTAAATGATTAAGTTGCAGTTCCTGTGACATGTGGAACTGCCACAAGAGGGCATTAGTATTGTTCGTGTTTAGCGTTATTAGCATGTTTAGTAGGGCATATCAGGGAAATGAACTGCATCAAACGATGAGTGATCACTGTGGAGGCGACAGAAAAGCTGTATACTCAAGTGATAAAGCGTTATCAGCAACTGACAAGCGTTTGAAAGGGGCCTCATTGTGGGCTCCCATTTGACCAACTAATAGACTCACGCAATATCCAGATTGGTGGGGTATTCATATGTGACAATGTCCCGAAGTTGGACTGAATGGAAATGTGAGGGCTGGGATACTCGGTGTCAAGTATCCAGCAGACCACGTCTAACCTTCAAACTGGGGGATTGCCCTGTTGTGCACCAAGCTCATGGTAACCTTTTCACATCTGTGCCAGTCATCTGACAATAAGTACTGTAATGAATTCTCTCCAACATTTTGTGTCATATTGCACCACCTTTTAGAGATTAGCAACAACCGGACTAGGGAATTGCTGTCCCATATGTAGATGGCCATTAACTTCACAACGCAGACGGCGGTGTTTCTAGTGCTGTCATGGGTGGGAAGCATGAATTGCTGATGAATAGCGCCTTGTTGTGTTCGACAATGAGTTACAGATCGGTTTTATCCCAAATGGTCATCGTCTTGAATGGGATGGTGACCTGGGACATGTCCCATTATTCCAATGTTTTGGAGAGGCACAGCAGTGTAACTCCTGGCGCCACGATGTGGGGAACCATCAGGTATGGCTTCAAGGCACAGCTGATAGTGACTGAGGGGATTCTGAGGGTACAAGGTATGTCACGGACACCCTGCATGCTCAGGTGTTACCTCTCATGCAACCGAGCGAGGTGGCGCAGTGGTTAGACACTGGACTCGCATTCGGGAGGACGTCGGTTCGCAGTTGAGCGCCCCACAAACCAAGCATCATCATCATCATCATTATCGAAGTCTGTAGTTAACAACAGAGTCATTAGATGGCAGTTGCATTCAGTTTCAAAGCGTTGGTTTCACTTGAGTTGCACTGATCATTTCCCGCCGTGTTTCTAATCTGAAAAGTGGTTCCAATGTCTCTAAGCACTATGGGACTTAACATCTGAGGTCATCAGTCCCCTTGACTTAGAACTACTTAAACCTAAATAATCTAAGGGGCATCACACACATTCATGCCCGAGGCAGGATTCTAACCTGCGACCGCAGCAGCAGCGCGGTTCCGGACTGAAGCGCCTAGAACCGTTCGGCCACAGCGGCCGGCTTCTAATCTGAAGTTACGTGTTGTTAACCTCAGTTAGTTTCTACTAGAAGTGATATGGCAGATAAGCGATATACTTTGGAGGAAGCTCTTTCTCTCATGCTGGGTAGTGACTTTGAAGATGAAAGCGAATCATCATCCGAATGTGACGATGAACATGAAACACCCATTGTAGCTGCTTCTACATCAGGTACACGTGCTATTCCAGCTGTTCCATTGACATCCCCAGACTTGGATTTATGCACAGAAGACGAATCTACAGATAGTGAGATAGATGAAGAGGCATAAGAATCGCAGAACAAGACCAAAATAACGTGGAAATTGCACCTTGAATCCGAAGAAACACGCGTTTGACGCAGCTACTTCTGGACTGAAGGTATCGTAAACAATGACAGCATGCGCAGTTTCTTTCAGTTGTTCTTTAGCACGGATGTCATAAACGTTTTGTGTGAAGAAACTAACAGATATTTTTCTCAAATGGTGGCTGCTGGTCGCGTTCCAGAAATGATCCAAGGAGTATGTAGTGACGTGAATGTAAACGATATTTACATATATATTGCCACTATGTTTATCACGACAAGAGTAAAGAAATTGAGGCTGGCTGAATATTGGTCTGAGAATCCAGTTATTCAAACATCAATATTTTCTAAACTGCTACCTAGAGACCGATTTCAACATATCTTGCGGTTTTTACATTTCGCCAATAATGAAAAGCCTCACGACAATGACTACTGTGTTTGTACAAGCTACAGCGAGTAATTGGCCACTTTATAAAACAATATAAGGAAAATTTCTATCCTTATGAAAAGTTTTGCGTAGATGAAAGTCTGCTATTATTCAAAGGCAGGCTAAAAATCAAACAGTATGTACCTGCTAATCGTAGCCGTTTTATGATAAAGAATTTCGTTATTTGCGACGTTCACACAAATTATATTTTAGATTTTATTATCTGCTGTGGCTCACATACAGATATTGAAAACTATGATCTCGGTTCAAAATGGTTCTGAGCACTATGGGACTTGACATCTATTGTCATCAGTCCCCTAGAACTTAGAACTACTTAAACCTAACTAACCTAAGGACATCACACAACACCCAGTCATCACGAGGCAGAGAAAATCCGTGACCCCGCCGGGAATCGAACCCGGGAACCCGGGCGCGGGAAGCGAGATCGCTACCGCACGACCACGAGCTGCGGACTATGAGCTGCTTATCTCAGGAAATGTTGTAGCTACATTCGTAGAGTTATATTTACAGAAGGGACACACCCTGTTCTGTGACAGTTGGTATACAAGTCCTGCCCTGTTTTCTTGATTGTACGACAGGGCAACAAATGTACAGTTAGCCACACAAGAAAAGATATGCCTAACATGCCTCAGAAACTAAAGAAAGGAGAGCTTACTTTCCGTTCTGCATCGGAATTTCTGTTGCACTAAAATGGCGTGACAAAAAAGATGTATGTATGCTTTCGACAGTCCACTCTACAGAAATGGTGGAAACATCGAAGATGGATCGTCAAACAGGCTCGAAGCAATTGAAACCTTCAGTAGTATTAGACTGCAATAAATCAATCGGATCTATCTATAAAAGTGACATGGTAATAAAGACCGTGGAAAGCATCAGAAAATCCACTAAATTGTACCGCAAGCTGTTTATTCACGTCGTGGACATGTCCCTTTTCAACACTTATTGCATATATAAGAAATTTGTAGGGAAAATTAGCTACGTCAACTTTCAAATGGGGGTCATACAGGGAATCCTGGAAAAATATAAGGTAGAATAAAGAAGATCCAGCGGAGGAAAAAGATCAGAACGTCCCTCGAGACTGACAGCAGGGCCTCACTTACCTGACGAGTGGAGCAGCTACAGAACTTGCGTTGTCTAGAGCGCAGAAACGGAAGCAGACTAAAACGTGTTGTTAGGAATGCAATACGACACCTTGTGCCTCTCCTTGTTTCATGATTTACCATACACAAAAGACTTTTTGAAATGCAACACTGTGCAATGATATTCTTGTAATGTAATCCTACTGTATGTAGTGTAAACCAATTGTAAATCAATATTATTGAACAAGTGAAAACAAAAATAGTATTCAATGTACGTTTTAAATAATAAAGCACTCACCCCATCAGAGCTGAATCCAAAACACGGATTTTATAGAGTGTACGAAGAAATTATGCGAATTATCTTAAAGAGCCAAGAAAACTGTTTTCATTCAAAATGATATCAATAACATGTGTGATTTGTATAAATATTTTCCCGAATAAATTATAGTATAAGGTTTAATAATTGCGGCAACACAACGAGTGTGAAAGCAGGGCAGAGTAGCCACGCGAGGAGCGCGAAAAATGCACCGTACAGCGGGCACGGCCGGGCGGGACAGCGCACGGCGCCGGCGTGAAACGGCTAAGCAGTTTACCACAGATTTGCAGAATTTGCTTTGGCCCCTAATGAACTTCATTGTTGATAGTTCCTCAATTCCGATACTATAATCCCAGTTTTTGTGTCACGGATTGTACCCTATAGCCCTACTTTCACCATTCAGTATTGTGCTAAGTAAAATGGTGTGATGTCCAATGTGAATACAGTCTGACATGAGAGTGTCCTAATGTGACATGAGAGTCCGCTGATGTCCGGTGCGGTGTGAATTGACCTTGAAACACCACTTTCCACAAATACGATAACAGAGTTAGTTTCATGTTCCATGGGTCATTTTGCATGATAGATTATAAAAATGTGGAAAGTCATTTTACATCCTCATCGCAAATTAATTTATCATTATCATCATCATCATCATCATCAGCCAATTCAATCATTAGATGATGTGGCCTCTTCGAGTCGTGGATTCAGGTAGGCTTTCAGAAGTCTTCTCCAAGTGGGACGGTCTTGGGCAGTTCTCTGCCAGGTGTTACCAGCGATCTTCTTGATGTCTTTGTCCCATCTGTCTGGTGGTCTTCCTCTAGGCCTCCGGTGCTCTCTCGGACTCCACTCCAGTACTAGCTTCGTCCACCTGTTGTCTTTCCTTCTTGCAACGTGGCCAGCCCACTGCCATTTCAAGGAACCTACTCTCTCTAAGATGTCAATAACCTTCGTCACAGACCGGATGTCATCTGCCCTTTTCCTGTCCTTTCTTGTATAGCCCAGCATTGATCTCTCCATGGCTATCTGTGCTCTCGTAAGTTTCACTTTTGTGAATGAGTTCAGTGTCCATGTCTTGCAGCCATACGTCATCACAGGAAGGATGCATTGATCAAATACTGCTTTCTTCAGATTTACTGGCATTTTTGATCTGAATACTTTTGAAGTCTTCCCAAATGCTTGCCAGCCAAGCTTGATGCGTCG
Source organism: Schistocerca serialis cubense (assembly GCF_023864345.2). Classification (NCBI taxonomy): domain Eukaryota; kingdom Metazoa; phylum Arthropoda; class Insecta; order Orthoptera; family Acrididae; genus Schistocerca; species Schistocerca serialis. The sequence goes on from NC_064640.1 coordinate 1,014,145,024, forward strand.
ATAGATTTCTGGCCTTATGTCTCCCTTCATATTTATAATCTGGCCAAGGTAGACATATTCACTGACCCCTTCTAGAAGACTGTCTTTGACTTTCACATCTCCAGCTGGGACCCATTTGTTGGATATTACTTTTGTTTTGGAAAGGTTCATGTTCAAGCCAACCAGCTGACATTCCGATGCAAGATCTGTAACTAAGTTTTGGAGCTCTGCGAAGTCTTTGGCCAGTAAGGCAATATCAGCAGCAAATCTCAAGTTGGTAAGCCTTCTTCCATTAATTCTAATTCCCTTACCTTCCCAGCTCAGCTTTGACATAGCCATTTCCAATACAGCAGAGAACAGTTTTGGGGAGATGGGATCGCCTTGCTTGACACCCCTCATGATGCGGAATTCTTGAGTTGATTCGCCGATGTTAACATAAGCTGAAGAATTCTCGTAGATTTTCCTGAGCACTTCAATGTATGCTGCTCCCACTCCTTGCGCACTCAAAGCTTGGAGGACAGCTACATGGCTAACAGAGTCAAATGCCTTTTCAAAGTCAACAAAGGCAATGCAGAGAGGCAGTTGGAATTCATTCGCTCTGCTTATCACTTCACTAACGTTCAGAATGTGGTCAATAGTGCTAAAATTGCTTCGGAATCCAGCTTGTTCTATAGGTTGGGCTGACTCTAGGGTGGAACTAATTCGGTTTAACAAGATCTTTGTGAAAATTTTGTACAAAATTGAGAGCAAGCTGATAGGACGGTAGTTTTTAATATTGTGAATACTTCCTTTCTTGTGTATCAAAATAATCTTAGCCTTGTTCCACGATAGTGGGATTGAAGCATAGTGCAGGCAGGAAGTAAATACTTTTGCCAAGTGATTTATTGTTACCTCTCCTGCCAGTTTGAGGATGTCAACGCTGAGCTCATCATCACCCGGCACTATTCCCTTCTTCATGCTATCTAGAGCACACTTGACTTCCGATGGGAGTATATCTGGAACACTAGGTATATCATTTAAATTAGATACACTCAAATTTTCCCCTGGATTGCTATACAAATTGCTATAAAAGTCTCTGATGAACTTCAAAACCGCCTCCTTTTCAGTGATTCGACTGTCATTTCCATCGAGTGCGATAATCTGCTTTTTACCGATTGTGAGTTTGCGTTTGGCTGACTTTAAACTTGTCTTGTTCTCCAAGCTTGCTCGTAAGGGGTCTTCAGTGAATTAATTTATACATACGGTTAAATCCTGAACATTTCTATGAGCCTTTTTATTCTTGTAACCAAGTTTCTAAGTCGTTTTTAAACTCGTGTAATAGGCTCAAAATAGCTGTTTTTGACAATTTGTGGAAGAACTTTGGCTACGTTTTTAGGGCTGTTACTTCTGTAAGAAAACCGTCAATACTATAAATCTATAATATGACTTCCTTGTGAGAATGAACATTATTCCTTCGTCTAAGTCTGTGCACATTTTTTTGGCGTAAATTGAAGAACTATTGATGGAAAGGCTGGGAGCAGTCATTTAAGGTATCTGATCTGAGTTCTACAGGTGTCTGTGGGAGGCAAACCTATAGTATATGTAATGGCTTCCTTCTGCTGTTGGAAAATGTAAGCTCACTGATTAATTTCCCGACAGCAGTGTTCCATACTGCAGTTATGAATGGAAGAATAGATAATAAGTGCATACTAGCATATTTTTACTGATATTTTGCCTTAATTCACGGAATAAAAATTATGCTCTTGCTAGTTTGCTGCTTAAGCTTTTTGTTTCTCGACCTCATTACAGTCTTTTCTCGGTCATGAGTCCAAATAATTTCACATTCTTCTCAGATTTAGTCAGTCGAGACTGAAATAAAGGTATTCTGTTCCTGTTTTGTTAATGGGCAGCTGGTTGGTCAGACACCAGTAATTAGTCACAAGAATTACACCGCTTGACAAAAAAATCAAAGCTCCCAGAAGACATGATTTAATGTCACTGTAACTTTGTACATGTACACACCATTAGCAGGTATGTAAATGATTAAGTTGCAGTTCCTGTGACATGTGGAACTGCCACAAGAGGGCATTAGTATTGTTCGTGTTTAGCGTTATTAGCATGTTTAGTAGGGCATATCAGGGAAATGAACTGCATCAAACGATGAGTGATCACTGTGGAGGCGACAGAAAAGCTGTATACTCAAGTGATAAAGCGTTATCAGCAACTGACAAGCGTTTGAAAGGGGCCTCATTGTGGGCTCCCATTTGACCAACTAATAGACTCACGCAATATCCAGATTGGTGGGGTATTCATATGTGACAATGTCCCGAAGTTGGACTGAATGGAAATGTGAGGGCTGGGATACTCGGTGTCAAGTATCCAGCAGACCACGTCTAACCTTCAAACTGGGGGATTGCCCTGTTGTGCACCAAGCTCATGGTAACCTTTTCACATCTGTGCCAGTCATCTGACAATAAGTACTGTAATGAATTCTCTCCAACATTTTGTGTCATATTGCACCACCTTTTAGAGATTAGCAACAACCGGACTAGGGAATTGCTGTCCCATATGTAGATGGCCATTAACTTCACAACGCAGACGGCGGTGTTTCTAGTGCTGTCATGGGTGGGAAGCATGAATTGCTGATGAATAGCGCCTTGTTGTGTTCGACAATGAGTTACAGATCGGTTTTATCCCAAATGGTCATCGTCTTGAATGGGATGGTGACCTGGGACATGTCCCATTATTCCAATGTTTTGGAGAGGCACAGCAGTGTAACTCCTGGCGCCACGATGTGGGGAACCATCAGGTATGGCTTCAAGGCACAGCTGATAGTGACTGAGGGGATTCTGAGGGTACAAGGTATGTCACGGACACCCTGCATGCTCAGGTGTTACCTCTCATGCAACCGAGCGAGGTGGCGCAGTGGTTAGACACTGGACTCGCATTCGGGAGGACGTCGGTTCAATCCCGCGTCCGGCCATCCTGATTTAGGTTTTCCGTGATTTCCCTAAATCGCTCCAGGCAAATGCCGAGATGGTTCCTTCGAAAGGGCACGGCCGATTTCCTTCCCCGTCCTTCCCTAATCCGATGAGACCGATGACCTCGCTGTCTGGTCTCTTTCCCCAAACAACCCAACCCAACCCCAACCTCTCATGCAACAGTATTGTCCTGACATTTTTCAACAGGATAATGGTCGTTCACACGTGGCATGTGTCTCTATGAACTGTCTATGTGATGTTGGGGTACTCTCATGGCTAGCGTGATCCCTATATATGTTCTCAATAGAAAATATATGGTCAACTCAATCCCAGATCATGGATCAAGAATATCAAGGACCAGTTACAATGGTTGTGAGCTAGCATTATGAAACCCTTTTGAATTGAATGACTGCATGCATCTAGGTCAGATGGGGTGCAGTGTCATACTAATAAGAAGGCTTATGCTATCAAATTCTTTGTTAATATTACTCTATTTTGTAATCACTGTAACAAAATCAGATACCCTCTCAGCCTGTGAAGTTTCATTTCGCGTCCTCCTTCCCTTCTGGGTGCTTCGCTTTTTTATCACCAGTGTATTGTTCTCTTGTAATTTTGAACTCTTTGTAAGTTTTCGCCTGTTGTTATCAGTGTGCTATAACTGACATAGATCATATTCAGACATAGTATATTAACCGAGAAAACACTTAGATGAACAATGAAGGGGAAGTGTCCAAGAGCTGGCCCCTTGTTGGATTCCACATTTCATTTCCAACAACTGTGATATATGATCATTTGCATATACTTGCTGTAGCCTGTCAGATAGATAGGTTCTAAATAAACTTAGTGGCTTATCTCTTACGCCACAATGAGCTAATTTTGTTATTACAATCTCATGTAACACAGAGTCAAATGGTCTGCTCAGGCCCATAAGGGCAGTATAAGTAGTCTGTCTCTTTTCAGCACTATCATATATGAGTATAATATCTAACACGTTTCATATCGTTTCTACTGTTGATGCATTTGATCTAAGCCTAAACTAGCTTGCATTCACTCACCTGTTATTTTCAACATATTAAGAAATTTGTTTGCACGACTTGCGATGTCTTATTTAACTAATTGATATGTGGTCCAATAATGAAAATATTAACTTCAAATGCGTCTTGTGGGCATTGTAAATAATATGTTGATAACTGAGGTGACCAAGACAGTCAGACATCTACATAAAATTTAGATATATGTAACTTTGAACTGATGTGAGTTCTTCTACAGTTCTGAGTTATATACAAGGAGAGCAATTTTTTAATGGAAACAAATAGTCTCCCATGCTGATATAATCTCTCTCTCATTAGTAATAATATTTTGTCATGCTATGAAAAGGCCTCACTGCAGTCTTCAGTTCTAAGCTTCATACAAGTCTGAAGATACAATGAATCTGGCCATAGCTCTGAGAGTGGCTGTTTAAAATGCCACATTGGCCAATCATAGACACAGGCAATGAGGTCATGTGAAGTCAGCATCCTCCGGTGGCATGTATACTTGGCGCCTCTAATCGGAGACAGTGACCAATGGAACAAGCTTGCTGGCAGCATGTTGACAGGAGGTTTAAATGTGATATCTCCTATGTAGCTGTGTATGACATGCAGTGCACTTGGTGCAGTCCACAAAATCGATGTTGATACCACATTCCTTCCCGCAAAAGTTGAGGCCTGTCCTCATGTAGTGTGGGTGCGCGTGACGATGAGCGGGAGGTCTGTGCTGTGGAGCTGTTGCTGGCGTCAGTTGTGGCACAATGGCAGGTGGCACAAACCAACCCGTGTCCCAACGTTCGTCTTGAGAATCAATGGGAATATCTGCCAAAAACAGGAGGTAGAACTTTCATCCAATGGCACAGGTCGGTGCTGCATCGGAGCTGACGAGGAAGATGTCCGTGACTGCCATCGATATAAATAGTGACACGCACAGCAACTGAGGCAGTGGCTGCAGAGGCGGGCACGGGTCAGTCTCCGAGGCAGAGTCGTCAGAAGACCCGTGCGCCCGGTCGTCAGGTACTGGCGAAGGCTGCTCGGGGTCAGTAGGCTGGGTTGCAAGCAGAGTGTCTGAAAAATAAAAATCCACAGTAGGATCACTATAATCATGGAAACGAAGTTGGTTTTAGCACAGTCAGATGTCTGAGGAGGCCAACGACCTTAACACAGTGATAACACTGTTCCCCATCAGATTACAAAGGTTATGTGCCGTCAGGCCGGGCTAACACTCGGACGTGTGACCGTCTGTTCTGCCGAGTGCTGTCGGCAAGCGGGGTGCACTCGGCCCTCGTGAGACAAACTGAGGAGCTACTCGGTCGAGAAGTGGTGGCTCCAGTCTCGTAAACTGACAAACTGACATACGGCCAGGATAGTGGTATGCCGACCACGTGCTCCTACGTATCCGCATCGAGTGACATCAGTGGCACGAGGATGACACGGCGGCCGGTCGGTACCGTTGGGCCTTCACGGTCTGTTCGGGTGGAGTTCAGTTTTAGATGTCTGAGGAACGACGCTGGATTCACAGTTGTGAGGCTTGTTATAGACACGGTAGAAAACTCTGGGCTTCCTGCGAAATATCGGTGCAAAGTTAGCATCGAGAGTGGTGAGGATGAAAGTGAAGCCATAGAGTGTGATGCCGACGACCACGTAAAGGCGGGTCCACACTGAGCGCGCCGTGCCGCACCGCGCTGCGCAAAACGGCTTAGTGTGGACGGCGAACCCCGCTGCGCCGCGTCGAGCCGCGCCGCGCAGTTTTCCGGCTGTTGTCGGTACATCAAAGGAAGTGCGCACTCAGTTTAGACGGGGCTTCGGCTCGCTCAATCTTCAGACCACGCACGCGCTCCAACTGGAAACAGTGCGCGCCTCGGAGCGGCGCGGCGGGGCGCGGATGGCGCACTCCCATCTGTTAAGCCCGGTCCACACGCAACGATCTGTCTGCGCAGACATCGGCGCAGATGTCTGTACATGCAAAAGATCGCTGCAAATGTGGTGTGTTCACACGACACAAACCCCAATCTACTACTCGCCCGCCATCTGTCGGTGTAGAAAATAAATCAGTAACAAGCGACTACGCTCCCCATAAACGTCAAAAATTTAATTCACTTATTTTGAAATACAGAGATGGAGGAAGTTCTGTTGTGGTCTGTGTTCGCAACTTGTGTTGCAAAAAACATTCAGACCAACCGCAGGAAACAGAGTAAGCGGTCAAAATGGTGTAGGCAGTGGCTGCTAAAGTGAAAGCAGTTTTCTCACGTAAATTTACTGCGGGAGTTGCAGGGCGAACCTAACGACTGGCGAAATTATTTTCGGATGGATGTCGAAACTTATAATTATCTCTTAAAGCTTGTAGCCCCTCATATTATGAGAAAAAATACTTGTATAGAGAAGGGCAATTTCTCCTCATGAACGGCTGGCGGTAAAATTAAGATTCCTAGCAACAGGAAGGAGCTACAAGGATTTGGAATTTTCAACTGCAATATCGAAACAAGATTTGAGTGAAATAATACCCGCAATTTTTCAATTAGAGCATTGTATGCTGCTGTCTTTTTGTCTCAGTCACGATATTCTTTACTTTAATCTTCCACAAACATGGGTGGTTTCTATATATTTCAATGAATTCACTTACAAACTCTCGAGAACACTGACGAGTATCAGCCATTTTAATGCCCTGTGCGCACAAATACAAACACTAGACTGAACAAACAGCTGTTTCGCGCCAGATTTGCGGCGATCTCCTGTCCACAAGCTCCAACTTGTCTGCACAGATGTGGTTTGAACCCACAGATTTGAGAGGTTTCCTCCAACTCCAACTTCCAGGTTTGCACACACCTCAGGTCGGTGCAAATCTTCTGTCCACATGCAACGATCTGTCTGCGCAGATGTGATGTGCGCAGACATTTGCGCAGACAGATCGTTGCGTGTGGACGGGCCTTTACAGCTGTGCGCAGGGTGCAGCAGTGCGGCGCAGCACGACGCGGCGCGGCGCGCTCAGTGTGGACCCGCCTTAAGAGTTCTGCTGGCAAAGCATCGTGAGCAGGCATAGTGCAACAGGTGCTCAGAAACAGCATCAAAGCATTTTTCTTCGAGTGAAAATCACAAATTTTAGATATCTCAGCCTAGAAAGTGGGAACGAAGCATTTGGCTTCACTGTTAGATGAAAGAGAGAATGGTGTCACGTGGACATGTTGAATTTCACTGTGTTGGCAAAATTATTGAAATTCTGATGAAGAAAATTGTGCACCATTGTCTGAAACAATGTCTTCATGTGGTACACTTTGGTGCTCCAACTGAGGGAACAACTTCCACAGCCTAAAAATATACATTCCCAACTATTAAAAAAAAGTGTGTTGTGATTCGCCTAATATGTTGTATGCTGTGAAATGCTGTTTGAGTTGCAAGCAGTACTCTGTGCATTTCGCTTGCTGTGATTCAAAACAGCATAAAGTAGGAGGCGGCACCTCACCTGACTGCTGGCATTCTGCACTGTAGTTGTTTTTTGTTTGCTAGATTTGTTGAGTGTCCAGCAATTTCAAAAGCTAGTAAGGAGTTGATTTCTTGGCTCTGAAACTTAAATTAGGTTAGTAAGTGGCTGCTCTCCAGAAGTTGCCATTGGATACACAATTCAAAAACACTGTAAAACATATTTTACAAGAAAATTATGAAACGTTTACTAATATCTGACAACTGCCACACTTAAGACCCAGGTCGTCGCCAATGGGTGTCTAATGTGTTGGCAGTTGAGAGGACAAGAAAGACGATCAGACATCTACAAAAAGGTAACACATTAATAAGTTTATTTACAAAAGGTACACCTAATAACCCCTGAGATAGACATAACTTTGAGTTGTTGTGTGTTCTTCTGTGTTGTTGCGTTACATGGAAGGGATGCAATGTCCTTGAAAGAGACAAATAGTCTTGAATGCTGATACAATGTGATTGTCTCTGACTATTAGTATTGCTTAGTAGCGTCATGCTATGTCGATATATTTTCTCACTACAGCCTTCCATACCACGTTTAATACGAGTCTGAAGATACATTGAGTGTGGGGCAAGGCTCTGAGTGCAGCTGTTTAAACAGATGTGCTAACCAGTCAGAATCACAGTAGTGAGGTCATGTGAATTTAGTGTCCTCTGATGCCTCTCATCAGACTCAGCCATCGATAGAAGAGTGAGCTCACCGTCAGCCTACTGGCAGGATGCCCAAGCGTGCCATTTGCCACGAAGATGAGTGCGCCATATGGGATACTGGGTGCATCAGCGAAAACGAGAATGATACCGTGGTAAATGTCACCGAACACATCACACAAGAAATTTCAAATTGTAATTTTGGGAAACAAATATCGAAGTCTCACTTTTAATTTCATTCGAGCCAGCTCTGCATCTCTAACATATCGGATATCTCAATAAAGCATGATATGCAGCTTAACAAGTAATCTAAATCTACTTTCGTTATTCAAAAGTGATCCACGAACAGATCTTTGTTTACGAGTGCTGCTAACCTTTCAATGTTTTTTATGCCTCTGTGCTATTTTTGCGCGAAATTCAGTTTAATTCTAATGTCACAGAATGATAATTTCGTCCTAATAATCTCAGTTAACACCATATTGAAAACAATGCCACTAGAATTTTCACAGCAGCACATGGCAGATGGCGCTACTGCCATGTGAGCCATCATGCCACTTGCCATGGTGTCACTTTAGTTGTACATGGAAACCCAGCTTAACATTTCAGATATGCAGATGATTAACATTTCAGTGTAGCTGCACAAATTAGGTACAAGTAACGCCATCTGCATTCAGTATATATCGAAATCTTACATAACAGGTTTGTTATTCGGAAATTGCATTTTCTTGTTGCTTGATTGTGAGAATATTGTGTACGGATTCATTTAAGAAGGGTGAACAACTATTAGCACATGTCGGAATTCAATAGCAGCGAGATCATGGCCTTTTGAGATAATGTTTTATCGGTTAGTAATATTGCTACTTGCATTGGTCAGGATACCACAATTGTCATGCGAATGTGGGATCAATAAGTTCAGCTGAAAGCTATAGCATATTCGATAGTCCCACACAACGAATGGCTGACAGCAAGCCATGATCTTGTTTGTGGCACGCCAAGAATCCACATGGACAATCCGACAAAGTGTGGAGTGCTACAGACAGTCAGCCAGCATGGCAACTATTGTTGCAGGTCCTCTTGATATTGCAGCGATGAAGGTGATCCGATAGAGCAGCGCCCAACAGCAACATTGCACACAGGTGTGGCACCACATTGTCCTTTTAGTCGAATTAGTATACGGCATCTCAATCGATGCATCTGTGTGTAGAGGCTCCAGAGAACGAAAATGCCAGATTTAATTTGTCATCATTAGAAACTAGATTATATGCATTTGCATATTGCTTATGAATTTGTATATTTGGCTCCTTTTCACCGTTTATTGCATATTTTATCTAAAACCTAGTGACAATGTATATTTTCGCTCTATATTTACAACATTTTAAACATTAAGATGGGCGGTCTCTAGCTCGATCTAGTCGTTGTCTCACAGATTGACCGCAACCTAGAACTGAGTGCAATCACTAACCGAAAGGCCAGTGGCTAGCGAAATCATTACAAAAAAGGAACAGGAACAGGCAGGCAGGGTCAGTGCTCCTGCACTCGCTTCCCCGGTTCATCCTCTCCGTTGTCATGCCGTAGGCGTCGGCAACAATTACATTAAACTACGCAAGCTTTTAGTCTCACGTCCATTGTTTCAGTTTAGCTTTCTCTTTACTTTTACGCAGTTGAACGTGTTTACAACGTGTAGTGTGTACCGTGTTGTGCGTCATCCTGCCCGAAAAAACAAACGTCTTTTAGTGGATAGCTGACAATCCTAGAACATTTACATGTGATGGATTTGTTTTATACTGTCGAGTTTGTGAGAAAAACGTGTGGAGCAAAAAATGTTTCAAACAGACCAGCACGTTAAAGCAAGTCCTCATATCGCAGGAAATCAGAAGCAAGGACCACGGCAATAACTTGTGACAGCAGCAAGTTGCAGTGGCAGGCATTTGTCCAAAGATAACCAAAAAAGTCGGTGTAACACGGATCTGTGTGAAGCATTCATTGAAAGGAATATTTCTCTTCACAAACTTACAAACGCTATCCTGCGCAAACATTGCTTAAATCAAAATATACCAGATGAATCAACATTGCGTAAAAATTACATACCGACAATTTACGTAAATCTTCTGGAATAAATACGCAGTGAACTGAAGGTCAGCATTACCTAGATTTCACTTGGCGAAACTACAGTCATTCGTGGCCATTACATTGCAAATTTAATTGTTGGTGCTTTAAGAGAAGAGCCTTCTTCTTCTAATTAGTGACCTTCAAAGAACTTGAAAAAGTAAATCATTCTACGATCGCCACATTTGTGAATGAGGGTATTAGAAAAATATTCCTAGAATCTTCTGCAGATGAAAGGGCGTTGGTGTTTATTTCAGATGCTGTTCCCTACATGATCAAAGCAGGGAAAGCCCTCTGAGTATTTTATCCCAATTTGATTCATGTGATGTGTTTTGCTCATGGAGTACATCGCCTTGCTGAAGAAGTACGTTCCACGTTTGTGAATGTAAATAAACTGATTTCATCCACAAAGAAAGTGTTGCTAAAGGCTCCTGCTCACATCAAGATCTACAAAGAAAAACTACCAAATGTGCCTTTCCCTCTCGAACTAGTTGTAACTCGTTGGAGTACGTAGGTCGAAGCTGTGTTGTTGTACAATGAACATTTCGAGGCCATTAGATGGGTAGTAAACGACTTTGATAGTGCAGAGGCTTTGGCAGTTTGCCAGTGCAAAGAAGCTTTTAATGATTCCAGTATTAAAAAAGGCATTGCTGTGATTAGCTCTCATTTTCCCCATATACCTGCAAGTATTAAAAACCTTGAAACTCAAGGTTTGGCGTTGAATGAATCTGTTCAGTTAATGAATAAAATTATTCTAGTGAATTCCTCATTGCCAGAGGCATTCCCAAGGAAACTTAAAGAAAAGTTTGAAAACATTATAAACAATAACCCACGCTTTGAACCCTTGTGCCAAATTGATAATTTTACTAAAGGGATGGGTGGACTTTTACCAGAAGCAACAGGTGCCAACAGAGAACACAAATTCAAATACTGCCCAGTTACCTCAGCTGATATAAAATGGTCCTTTTGTGCTTATACAAATGCTTCAAGTGATCGAAGACACAATCTTACTACTGAACATTTAGAACAGTACTTGACTGGTTATGTTTACAATAGTAGAAAAATGTAAAATAACTTGTAAATGATGCTTTGGTCCAATAGTATTGATAAAAAGTTAATGCTTTTCAAAAAAATTCATGGCTGTATGTTGTTTTTTAAATAAATTATTACGGAGCTTTTGAGCGTGCCCCTCTGCGTGCGATATATCTCGAAGTTAGTCCTGTACATATCGACTGTTTCGCTGCGACTGACTCACATCGCATCTGCTTGTTACCGACAACAACAGCAAAGAGGGAACAATTCTTGAAACACGATATGCGTCCCCATTTTGCAAATTTTTAGAAAATAATCCCAGAAAGGCCCCCTTTCTAACCTCTTCGAGAGGGAATTCAGAAAATTATATTAGCTTTCTAAATATATCGATTTTTCGAGTGGCTTGCCCTCTTCCTCGTAACTGATATGCACAGGTTCGACTTTGAGATATAATGCATGCAGTAACTAACATTTTTTTTTTATTATTTGATCCTGCAACCTTCCACACTTTTCATGCATTGTAAGCATTTTTCATTCATATTTGCATGCATATTTTAAGGTTTTTATGATGCATATAATCCTGTCTCTAGTCATAATCATATGGTCCCAACAGCTGCCGTTATGTTATGGGATATATTGCACACACATAATGATCACTGCTGATTTGCGTTGCCAGTAATTCAGATAGCAGCCATTACTATTATGATGTGTCAAGGCAAGTGGATGTGCCCTATCTAAGAGGTTTCTAGGACATTATCTTCCAGAGAAATAACACAAGACTGCTTGTCTGTGTTGCCCTGATCTGTTTTGATTCAGAGATAGTTTCACTGTTCTTCTAGCCAGAATGTTCTCTAGATCTTTCACTGACTGAAATATATTGTCACTGATTGCCACGAGACTGTATGACACCACTCTCCAGCCGCTATAATTGATGAACTCTGGTGCTGAGTTGAAGCAGTGTGGAATTACATATCCGTATGCATCATCCTAGCTGAGTTCAGCGCAGTACTGAACCAGGTTAAAGCCACTATTGCTGCCAGAGATGGCAGCTCTATATATGAAATTTTGCAGCCAGTATTCCCTCAAATCACCAATAAATTCAATTGTGTATTTTGCCTACTAGACTGTATACTTGAAGGAGAACTAATAATCTGCCTTAGTCTTTAATGCATCTCTCTTCCTCACAGAAACTGGTAAAATAAATTGATAGATCATATGGCATCATTGCCCTGATGTATATTTTTCTATATAACACCACATTCGTGACATGGATGTCTTTGTGATGAAATGTTTAACAAATAGCAGAAGTATTTTCAAATGTAGATTAAAGATGTTTTCTCTTAACAACTCCTACACTATAAAGGAATTCTGGGATAGACATAATTACACAAATGGCTTGCATGTAGCCATCTAAATATTTTAGTTTGTTTCGTATGTTTATTTTATTGATGCATTCTACATCATAATGTTCATCATAAATATGATCTATGGAACAAGTACTATTTCCTTATTTGTAATCCTCCCTGGAGATGCGGTTTTAATGGCCAGCAGAATATTTTAAATGATCAACAATGAGCAACGTCTGCAGGCAGCTGCAACATTAATAATGCAAACATTCACACAGTGATCCAGGACTGACAGGATCAACGTAAATTCTGAAGAAATGTAGATAGCTAACTTTTACACTACAAAAAATCTCCATGCAGTAAACTTGCATTTATCGTAGAGTGGAAAACGTCTCAAAGGTGAGTGATGCAAAACCTTTAGGCATAGATAATCATGAGGATATGGAGTGGGAGATATACCTTAGCAGTCTAAATAAAAAACTGAATACACTTCCATATACTGTTAGAATTCTCGCCTATGTGCGAGCTGCTCTTCATTAGTGATATACAGTCACGATGGATGAAGAAACTTCCTTTTGCAGTATCCCATAAGGACCGTAATACCATTCAGAATAAAGTGAAGGTTTGTCACAGGGTAAGAAGTCTTCAGACCTAAGTATGACTTGCATTCATATGTAACTAACCATGAATTTAACCTACATGTGAAGTACAAATATGTGCAGAAGAAGAATGTACCATACAGGCATAAACACATGTAGTATTGCTTAACATCCATACTGACACCAGTGGGAAAATACTCCTATTGAAGCACAAAAAATGCGGATATGTTCCTTGTTTATTAAAAAGACTCTGACTAAAAAGGGAGGTACCAGCTGCATCATTTCTCTTCCTCAGGACTTTCAAAAATTTGCCCAGAAATTTTGGGATGTGAAGATATTCACGATTTTTAACGTACAACTCACCTCAAACTCCCACGAGCTCCCCTAACTGTAATTCACTCACACCCACTGGTCCATCACTGTAAGTCGCTCATTCTGATCCTCTCCCAGTGGCTGTTGCTCACTCACTCATTCAGCCCAACTCATAGTCATTATCTCTTTGTGTCCCTCTGTCAGTGTCTCCTGTGTCACAGCCACAATCCCCTCTGCTCTGTCCTACTACTACAGTCTCCTCTCACTGTCACTGTCTGGATCTTGCTCTCCCTTACAGCTAATATCTCATTTCTTCCTTCCTTCTGCTGCTGTCTCTTCTCACTGCAACTATCTCTCTATTCCGTGTTGCCATTGTCATGTAATCTATATCTCACTCACTTCCACTTCCTCTTTCTCTCTATTTCCCCCCACCCCCACCCCCCACCCTAGGATTGTCTCCTTTGCTCTTTGTATAACACACCCCAATGTCTACTATCTCCTACTATTTACTACTTTTCTGTCTGTTTGCCACTGCCAGTGTCTCCTTCTTTCACAATATAAGAAAGCGCAAATATGTTATCATACCAAAAGTACTGGGAATTTTTTTAATGTGCTGATGGAGGTTGAATGTGGCAGCTGGTACCCCATTATTCAGTCAGTCTTTTAAATAAACAAGAACATATTCGCATTTTTGTGCTCTCATAGGAGCATTTTTCCGCTGGTTCCCTTATTTTCCCTGCTGCAGCAGGGCAGGTTACTCATATGAAAAGAAATGTGAAATTTAGATGGTCTACTTGTGTGAAACTGAAATAATCCAGAACTACTTTTACACCTCAGATCAGATTTTACATGCAAAAATATTTTTCGTGTGCTTCAGTACTACAATATGGGGTTCCAAAATGATAATAGAGACACTTTACAGTATATTTCTCTGTGCTACGTCACTTTGTATACGTTTTCGCCTCATACCGGATCTTACATGTAGAAGTATTGTAACTCTGAACATATGTATTGTGAAAATGGATAAAGCTAACAAGAAACTTTCAAGGTTGTTTGAAATCGGACTTTTAGGAATATATCGTAAAGCTTTAAGCCATTTTCTCCGCATAGCCGTCTTGAAATCCTCGGCTGGATGCTAGTGATGGTGAAAATATATAAGAAACCCTTTTTATGGGGTTAACCCAGGAACCGTCCATGAACTAATGTTGCCTTCATAAATCTCATCAAGCATACCATAGACTGCATCAATTGCAAAAAGAACTAACTGATTTCATACAACAGGAAGAGGTGTGTAATATTCATACTTTGGCTCTATACTGTAGGAGAGTGACACTTAGATGATTCTTCTGTTAGGTATACCAGTGGTCCCAAGCCCAGTGGCTATCCGGAACATGTGACCCAACATGTTTGACACAAACAGTACACCAAGTATGAATACTGCAAAATCCTATTTTTACATGCGGTGTTTTGGAATGTATAAGGTACACATGCTGTTGTGTGCATACTGATTAAATATGTTTCAAATAAAGTAGACACAGTGCTTATTTGACCAATGCTTCTGCTCTGTCTCTGTATTTTTGGAGCATCTTGCTGACTAAATATAATTCACCAAAATACTTCAATTAATTATCAATTTATATTATGTTCACTTTATATTAAATTTATATTATTATCTATATTGACAGTGTAGAACATGTAATCTGAGTTATTAAATACTACGATATGTATTTTATGCTTTATTTTGGACATTTGATATATCATATGTACAAACAGTATACTAAGATGACTTACTGGACCAAAAATAAATAAAAATATAAGTATACTAGTGGTGAAAGACAAGCTATATTTATGTAACCATGGACCTTGCCGTTGGTGGGGAGGCTTGCGTGCCTCAGCGATAAAGATAGCCGTACCGTAGGTGCAACCACAACGGAGGGGTATCTGTTGAGAGGCCAGACAAACGTGTGGTTCCTGAAGAGGGGCAGCAGCCTTTTCAGTAGTTGCAAGGGCAACAGTCTGGATGATTGACTGATCTGGCCTTGTAACAATAACCAAAATGGCCTTGCTGTGCTGGTACAGCGAACGGCTGAAAGCAAGGGGAAACTACAGCCGTAATTTTTCCCGAGGGCATGCAGCTTTACTGTATGATTACATGATGATGGCGTCCTCTTGGGTAAAATATTCCGGAGGTAAAATAGTCCCCCATTCGGATCTCCAGGCGGGGACTACTCAAGAGGATGTCGTTATCAGGAGAAAGAAAACTGGCGTTCTACAGATCGGAGCGTGGAATGTCAGATCCCTTAATCGGGCAGGTAGGTTAGAAAATTTAAAAAGGGAAATGGATAGGTTGAAGTTAGATATAGTGGGAATTAGTGAAGTTCGGTGGCAGGAGGAACAAGACTTCTGGTCAGGTGACTACAGGGTTATAAATACAAAATCAAATAGGGGTAATGCAGGAGTAGGTTTAATAATGAATAGGAAAATAGGAATGCGGGTAAGCTACTACAAACAGCAGAGTGAACGCACTATTGTTGCCAAGATAGATACGAAGCCCACGCCTACTACAGTAGTACAAGTTTATATGCCAACTAGCTCTGCAGATGACGAAGAAATTGAAGAAATGTATGATGAAATAAAAGAAATTATTCAGATTGTGAAGGGAGAGGAAAATTTAATAGTCATGGGTGACTGGAATTCGAGTGTAGGAAAAGGGAGAGAAGGAAACATAGTAGGTGAATATGGATTGGGGGACAGAAATGAAAGAGGAAGCCGCCTGGTCGAATTTTGCACAGAGCACAACATAATCATAACTAACACTTGGTTTAAGAATCATGAAAGAAGGTTGTATACATGGAAGAACCCTGGAGATACTAAAAGGTATCAGATAGATTATATAAATTTAATAGTCATGGGTGACTGGAATTCGAGTGTAGGAAAAGGGAGAGAAGGAAACGTAGTAGGTGAATATGGATTGGGGCTAAGAAATGAAAGAGGAAGCCGCCTGGTAGAATTTTGCTCAGAGCATAACTTAACCATAGCTAACACTTGGTTCAAGAATCATGAAAGAAGGTTGTATACATGGAAGAACCCTGGAGATACTAAAAGGTATCAGATAGATTATATAATGGTAAGACAGAGACTTAGGAACCAGGTTTTAAATTGTAAGACATTTCCAGGGGCAGATGTGGACTCTGACCACAATCTATTGGTTATGACCTGTAGATTAAAACTGAAGAAACTGCAAAAAGGTAGGAATTTAAGGAGATGGGACCTGGATAAACTAAAAGAACCAGAGGTTGTACAGAGATTCAGGGAGAGCATAAGGGAGCAATTGACAGGAATGGGGGAAATAAATACAGTAGAAGAAGAATGGGTAGCTTTGAGGGATGAAATAGTGAAGGCAGCAGAGGATCAAGTAGGTAAAAAGACGAGGGCTAGTAGAAATCCTTGGGTAACAGAAGAAATATTGAATTTAATTGATGAAAGGAGAAAATATAAAAATGCAGTAAGTGAAACAGGCAAAAAGGAATACAAACGTCTCAAAAATGAGATCGACAGGAAGTGCAAAATGGCTAAGCAGGGATGGCTAGAGAACAAATGTAAGGATGTAGAGGCCTATCTCACTAGGGGTAAGATAGATACCGCCTACAGGAAAATTAAAGACACCTTTGGAGATAAGAGAACGACTTGTATGAATATCAAGAGCTCAGATGGAAACCCAGTTCTAAGCAAAGAAGGGAAAGCAGAAAGGTGGAAGGAGTATATAGAGGGTCTATACAAGGGCAATGTACTTGAGGACAATATTATGGAACTGGAACAGGATGTAGATGAAGATGAAATGGGAGATAGTTACTATCTTCATCAAAGTCTTGATGGTCTTGCACAGGGTTTCTTGAGAGACAGTCAGTATCTTGGAGTTTTCTTCCGCTATTGTACACTATGGTAATGTCGTACCCCTGAAGACGTAGTGCCCACGTGGCGAGTCGTCCTGTTGGATCCTTAAGACCTGAAAACCAACAAAGTGAATGATAGTCTGTAACAACTGTGAACAGCCTTCCATTTAGATACTGTTGACATCTGCACATTACCCAGATCACAGCAAGACATTCTCTTTCTGTAGTTGAGTAGTTTCTCTCGGCTTTTGTAAGTCTCCTAGAAGTATAGGCTATAACCTTCTCTTTTCCATCTGAAAGTTGCGCCAGAACAGCACAGAGCCCATACCCAATGGCATGTGTGTGTAGTTCTGTAGGTGCTCTCTCATCATACAGACCAAGTACAGGGTCAATCATCAGAGCTTTTCGCAGCACATCGAAAGAATCTTGTTGAGCACCACCCCAGATAAATTTAGCATCAGCTTTTAACAGCTCATGGAGTGGCCTGGCCTTGATAAAAAAAAGTCTTTGATAAAACGATGGTAGTAAGAAGATAATCCAAGGAAGCTTCTCACATCTCTAATCTGTCCAGGAATAGGAAATTCCGTTATAGATCTCACCTTTTCTGGGTCTGGCTGCACACCTTCATTTGACACAAGGTGTCCAAGTACTTTGACTTCTTTTGCTCCAAAGAGACGCTTGTTGGAGACACTTAAGAACGGCTCTCAGTCTTTTTACGAGTTCATCAGACGTCTCTGAGAACATTATAATGGCCAGCCGGAGTGGCTGAGCGGTTCTAGGTTTTTTAAGTTAATCGGTTGTGAATCGTGGTCTGACAATCCATTTACCACAGGGAAATCTTATTAAGCTTCCTGTAATCAACACAAAAGCGCCAACTGCCATCCTTCTTCCTGGCAAGGACCACAGGTGACGGCCATGGGCTCTACGAAGGCTGAATGTTGTCATTCTTCATCATTTTCTCTACCTCGTCGCGATTTATTCGACTTTCCGTTACTGATACACGGTATGCACTCTGGCTTATTGGTTGACGATATCCAGTGCTAATCTGGTGCTTCACCATCGATTTGTCTGATTTCCTCTTCACCTGAGAATTGAAGCATTCAGAGAACGCTTGAAGTTTGGCAAGTAGCTTCTTCTGTTGTTCCTTAGTGAGATCTGGTGATAGTCGAGCTAGAAGATTTTGTCTCGTAGTGGTAGCGCTAATTTCCCCCACAGACTCGGCATAGGAGGTTTCTATGACTCTTAGCTGTTCTTCAATTAACGGCACAGTGTTTCCTACGCACATGCGTCTTGGAAGGATCTGCGGTTCTCGGTGATAGTTAACTATCCACAATTCACTGAATCTGTTCTTAAACCAGACAACAGAGGCTGGAATGACCAAGTTATTCTTCAGTGGTATGCTTCTCTTACATTCCACTACAAGATCCATGTGTTGATGCATGGCATGACACGTGACAGTTACCTTTCTAGCATTGACTGCAGGAATGATCACTTCATCCAGCACACGTAGTCTCCACACACTCGGATGCGCATCTTCCTGTCCACAGTATCTCATCTCGTCTAGCATAATCTTCGAGCAACCACAATATATAATTGCCTGAGAAGCTTTCAAAAAGTCCCTTCCTAGAATCACGTAATGACTACGCTCTCGTAAGATGACGAATTCTAAGGGCTGTGTATGGCCACTTATACCCACATGAATGACATCTTCCTGTAGGTTTTACATATTTCCCATTAGCCACCTTCAGCAGAGATGTTTTGTTGTCGACAAATACAGTTTTCTGTAACTGGCGACGGTACTTCTCCGAAATGACTTAATATGATGCTCCAGTGTCCACAAGAGCTTTGGCTGATCGGCCATCTATGAGGATATCGACGTAGTTTTCTATTATTTTTGTAGTGACTGATGGCGGAGAATTTTTCTCCTCGGCGGCCTCACCTCCAAGGAAGGTCGCACCTTTTAGTTTTCCAGGTTGCGGTGGCTAGGTGATCGACTGGAGCTTCTAAACGACGATGGAGACCTTGAGAGGTGTGTTGGGGAGCTTCCTGTCCAGCGGCTAGCTTGCAGCGATGGTGACCTACGTCGTCCTGCACCCACATCTTGTTCATCTTCGTCGTTCCGGAGTTGGCGTCGGCTAAGATCGACCTGCCGTCTTCTGGCGTCGGCGTCATCAAATATCCGCCACCTTTCTCGACAATATTGCACCACATGTCCCGGTCGTTCGCAGTGGAAACATACTGGTTGGTTATCCTGGGTCCTGCAGACGTCAGTCTTCCTTGGTGCCCAAACAGGTTCCTCATGTGGCATTGTAGGAATGTAACTCCATCTAGGTCTCGAAATTTTTCACCGTTTTTGTTGGAATTATGTAATACATTTATATCGGATATGAGAAAGTTCCAGAACACCGTTCTAGAATAAGTTATATCGAGTATGTTCGAGAAGTATCGATTGTGGTGACAGCTATGTTTGTGTATATATGCGTGAGTGATGAGGCGCAATAGATAGTCTTCGTGTGTCTTTTGTAAAGTGAACATATGTATATTTTAATAAAGTATTTTATAAGTAAAAGTGTGAACGTGATTCAAAACATGGTAGCAGAGCGTGGTTGTTGAAAAGAAAAGTAGAAGTTAAATATTATATTGTGGCCGTCGCATGTTATTCAGAAAGTTCGACATGGCTGATATAACTATTCCTGTATTTGATGGCGAGGACTATGGGAACTGGGAGCAGCGGATAATCATGTACCTAAAAATGAAGAAATGCCTTACAGTGACTACGAGGGCAAAAGTGAGTTCAGACAACGAAACGTGGGATGAAGAGGACTTGAAGGCTATCAACTATATTTATGGTGCAATCACAAATAAGCAACTAGAATTCGTGAGTGACAGAGAAAGTGCTTTCGAGATCATGAAGAAATTTGATGAATTATATTCGAAAGAGTCTACAGCACTTCAAATATTATGCAGAAACAAGTTGGACAAATTGAGGTTAAGTGATTACAGTGATACGGGGACATTTTTCAGTGCATTTGAAAAAACTGTAAATGAGCTGAAATCTGCAGGCGCTAAAGCAACGGAAAAGGAGAAGTTAAATTATATGCTGCGAACGGTACCAGAGTCAATGAGCTATATTGGGGACTTAGTGGACGTCTTGAAGGAAGAGGACCAGACAGTTGAATACGTTAAAAGTAAGATTCAATTATTGAATGCAAAAACTGGAAACGAAGAGGTAAAATCAAATGCATTTCACACAGAAAGAAAATTGAATTCAAGAAATCAGGAGCAAGTATGTTATCGATGCGGCAAAGCAGGTCACTTCAAACGTGATTGTAACTAGGGAAGAACAAGTAACAGAGGCACATGGCATCGTGGAGTACATTTTCAAAGTAGCGACATAGGTAATGGAAATATGCAGCGTGGAGGCTATAGCAACGTACAGCATGGAAATTACGGCAACATGCAGCATGGAGGTTATGGCAGCAGGCAACGTGGTCGAGGAGAGCAGCATGGTTTTAGCAGCGGTCGGCATCACAGCAAGCAAGGTTACCATCAGAGTGATCATGGTATGAGTAGTTTTATAACAGAGGTTAATTCTATGATAGGTCAAAATAGAACAGTAGAGTCAAGTAACAACAAACAAATTCAAATCAATTGGTTATTAGACAGTGGCTGTACTGATCATGTTATTAATAATGATGAATATTTTTCTAAGAGTATAACTTTAAAACAACCTATAAATGTAAAAATTGCTGATGGAAAAATTTTGCAAGCTACTAAAGTTGGTAATGTAATTAGTAATTTTCCTGTCTATGATCAAATGGTTCCAATTAATATGCGAGATGTTTTCCTTGTAAAAGATATAGACAAAAACTTGATCAGTTATGCCAAAATTACAGATAATCACAAAATTGTATCGGTAGGGAATAATGCTAAAATTTTTGATAAAGCTAATGGATTGATTGCGACTGCATGGAAAGAGAGTCGGTTGTATAAAATGAGTAGTACTATTAATAAAGGAGAAGTTAATGTTAATGTTATGAGTAAAGACAATAATATGACAACAAAGGAAAAATGGCACCGCATTTTGGGACACGTTAATTTCAATTATCTAAATACTTTATGTAAACATCAATTGTTAGATGGGGTTCCTTCAGAACTAGAATCAGAATTTATGAAATGTAAAATTTGTATCGAAAACAAAATGCATAATGTTCCTTTTAAAAATAATAGAACCAAAGCAAAAGAAATCTTAGAAATTGTTCACACAGATCTAAATGGGCCTCACTCAACTACTGGAATGCGTGGGGAAAGATATTTTCTTTCTTTCATTGATGATTACAGTAAGGCAGCTCGTGTTTACACCATAAAATCTAAAGATCAAGTATACAATTGCTTTGTAGAGTATATTAATGAAGTTGAGAATCTCACTGGGAAAACTGTTAAAAAGATAAGATGTGACAATGGGAAGGAATATTTAAATGAAAATGTCTATGAATTTGTGAGACAAAAAGGAATTGTATTGAATGTTTGTCCACCTTATGTGCATGAGCTTAATGGTACTGCTGAAAGGTATAACAGATCCATCATGGACATGTCTCGGTGTTTGCTAGCCGAAGCGCGAGTAGACACGAGATTTTGGTCTGAAGTGGTTTGTGCAGCAGCGTACCTCAAAAACAGAACTTTAGCTAACACCATTGAAAAGAAAACTCCCTATGAGATATTACTGGGGAAAAGACCTAATGTTAATCATTTGAAGTTGTATGGGAGTAGAGTTTTTGTAAGAGTACCTGAGTAACTGAGGAAGTCGAAATGGGATAGGAAAGCCGATTTGGGGGTTTTAATGGGTTATTGTGAAGTAGGCTACAGAGTGCTAATAAATAATAAGATAGTTGTTGCTCGACATGTGGACATTGTTGAAAGTGGTGTTAAATGCATTGGGTTTAAAGATTATGATTCAGTAAGCGAATATTCTAGTGATTCTGAACACGAAAGTATAGAAAATGAAACTGAACTAATAGAAAAACAGAAGGAAATTGAGAAAAATGAAAAGCTTTCTGATAATCATGAACCAGAGAAAGTACTTGAGTTGAGGAGATCATCTAGAGAAAGAAAACCAAAAATATTAAATGATTATGTTTACAGCAATTTTATTTATGTAAACTTTTGCAGTGCAAATAGTCCGGAAAGCTTCGAGGAGGCGATTAACAGCGCCGAATCAAATTATTGGGAAAAAGCGATGAATAAGGAAATTGATTGTTTGAACAAAAACAAAACATGGGAATTAGTAGATAAACCAGTTGATAAAGAAGCCAATGATGTAAAGTGGGTTTTCACAAAGAAATCAGAAAGTGTTTACAAAGCAAGATTAGTTGTCAGGGGGTTTCAACAAAAAGATGTCGTTGAGGATATTTATTCTCCAGTAACCAATATGCAAACATTAAAGATTTTGTTGTCATACTGTTGTCAAGAAGGTTTGGTTTTAGAACAAATGGACGTGGAGACTGCGTTTCTAAATTGTAAAGTTGTATCTGAAGTTTATGTAAAGCAGCCAAGAGGATATGATGATGGTACGGATAGAGTCTGTAAATTGTATAAAGCATTGTATGGTTTGCGAGAAAGCTCACGAGCTTGGTACAATTGTCTTGACGAGTTTTTAAGAAGTTTAGGTTTTAAAAGGAGTAAATATGATTATTGTCTTTATGTATTGCGAGATGGAGATGTCTTGATTTATTTGATTATTTTTGTAGACGATTTGCTCATTTGCTGTGTGAGAAAAGAAAAAATTGTTAAGATTAAGAACTTATTGTCAAAACGATTTAATATGAAAGATTTAGGTGAGGTAAAGAGATATCTTGGCATCGATATTAATTATGATTGTGAAACAAGAGTTATGAGTTTGAGTCAAGAAAAATATATTGATTCGTTAGCTGCGAAATATAAAATTGAAGATTGGATCTTGTACAAAACTCCAATGGAAGTAAATTTGAAGTTAGAACCAGTGTATGAAGATTGTAATGACGTTAGATATAGAAACTTGATAGGTGCACTCTTGTACGTAAGTTCGGGTACTAGACCAGATATTAGCTATAGCGTGAATTACTTGAGCAGATTCCAAAGTTGTTACAGTAGTACTCATTTTAAATATGCTTTGAGAATTTTGAAATATTTATATTTAACTAAAGATTTGAAATTAAACTATTGTAGGAATGAAAGTGCTGAGATATTAAATTGTTTTGTGGATTCAGATTGGGCAGGTGATAGTGTGGATAGAAAGTCAACTTCTGGTTATGTAATTAGATTATTTAGTAATGTTGTATTTTGGAAGTCAAGAAAACAAGCGAGTGTTACAAAGGCTTCAACTTTCGCAGAATATGTAGCATTGTCTGAAGCTGTAAGCGAGGTGAAACTTGTACATGATATTTTAGACATTTTTAATGTTAAATTTGAAAAACCTATTGTCATATATGAAGATAATTCAGGAGTATTAAATATAGCGAAGTTTGGTAATTTTACAAAGAATTCAAAATACATAGAAGTGCATTACTATTTTGTGAATGAGTATTATTTACAGGGACTCATTGATATTGTTAAAGTAGATTCAAATGAAAATGTTGCAGATATATTCACAAAGTCGTTATGTAAAGAAAAATTCATTAAAATTAGGAATATGTTAAACATTGCGATATAAATGTAAGGAGGTGTGTTGGAATTATGTAATACATTTATTTCGGATATGTGAAAGTTCCAAAACATCGTTCTAGAATAAGTTATATCGAGTATGTTCGAGAAGTATCGATTGTGGTGACAGCTATGTTTGTGTATATATGCGTGAGTGATGAGGCGCAATAGATAGTCTTCGTGTGTCTTTTGTAAAGTGAACATATGTATATTTTAATAAAGTATTTTATAAGTAAAAGTGTGAACGTGATTCAAAACAGTTTTAAAGGAACATTAAGGACGAGAGATGGGGTTCAATGTCTGTTCAATTTCCTCCCTTATGACCTGTTGATGCGTCTCGGTTTTTTGCTCGCTTTGCAATCCAAGTGCCTTCTGAACGTCCTTTGTCACTATGTAACGAAGAACGCTTGTAAAATCAGTTGCTTCCTCCACCACAGACATCGATACGACGTTTGGAAGCGGTTCAAACTTCTTGCATGTAATTCTTTTTTCATGCATTGTCTCGATATACTGGCACCATTTTATGAAGTTGTCTGCTGTCGAAACCTCCTTCAGGAGTAGGGCTTGATACATGTCCTCGACAACACCCTTCATTCTAGGATCCACTATTTTACATAGCTCCAAGACGTCTTGAATGTGGGATGCTCTAGTTTCTCCTGGACGCTATGCCCTGCACTTTCGTTTATTTCAGCCTTGAACTTCTGTCGTTGTGTGTCGCCGAAATGCTTGCGCTGTTCCGCCTGGAATACTTCCCAGCTTGAGAACTTCTCCTTGTTGATCTCATACCATTGCTTGGCAGTGCCCTCCAAGTAGAAAAATACGTGAGCCGAACACACGGTGTCGTTCCATTTGTTAAATTTGGCTATATGCTTATTTACCTTCAGCCACTTGTTTGGATCTTGGCCATCTTCACCAGAGAATCCGGAACGATGTTTCATGTGGTGGCACACAGTTGCTGTCGTCGTAACGTCTTCTTCTTCTTCTGTCTCCGATAGACAGCAATCTGTTGAATCTGGCTCGAACTCGGGTTTCTCGCCACGTAAACGGCGGTTCTGTCGTGGCCTGATGGGAGCCACTGTGTCGTCGATAATGTGCATTATCACAAGTTCCAATACCCAGCGCCTCTACCAGAATAATGTCACGTAGAAGAAGGTGTAATTAGCTGAATGACGAACACTAATTTCACTTAACGAAGGTTTATTCAGCACTTGCACATACAAGAGCGCGGAGCGAACTGCCTCTGGCCAGAAGACATGCAGTATATATACAGCTACAGAACATTACAGTACAATAATTCTAGACATGAGCGTATACGTCTAGAATGTACTCGACCCGAATATAGAAATTAAAATTGTACAGTCTCGTTGAGTTTTGAAGTCGGGACCCTTCATGCAACAGTTTAGTTTCGTGAAACCAGGAGCTTGTTTTTCGGAAGTAACAAAACCAATTGAAAACTCTTGTAAAAACTTTGGACCATCAGACTACGTGGTAATTTTTGGAGGTGCGAACGATGTTGCAAGGGATCAAGCCAACGAAATAAAAATAGCTCTTAAATGTGTACTGAAGCAAACAATCCACACGAATGTGTTAGTTATTAACCAACCACAGAGGCATGACCTACCTTCCTGGTCATGTGTAAATCAATTAGTAATTAAGATAAACTCTGACATAAAGGATGTTTGTGGAAAATTTGAACATGCAAATGTAATAGATGTAAGCACTCTTGAAAAATCCATGGACACCAGACACGGACTTCATCTAAATTATGCTGGTAAACAATACCTAACAGAGAAAATATATAATTTTGTAAAGCATTACACTAGAAAACTTACCAGTACGTTGGATAATTGGCTCATAACAGGCAATGAAAGCTCAAAAAACAAAGCAGAACATGTTAAAGGGGTCCAAATTGACTCACAAGGAAGGATGAAACCCAAGGAAAGAACGAATAGCACAAAAATGGGCCAAAACACATTAGATAAATGGATGGGAAGAAACACACTCCAAGGGACAGGTAGAGGTTTTTTAGAGTAGCTGAGGGTGCCACAGGGGAATGTGTTACAGAACAAACTTATACATACACTTTCAAAGTCGTTCACCAAAATGTACAGTATCTACCAAACAAACTTGATGAAATAAATGTACTTCTTAGGAATGAGTGGAAGGAGGTATCAGTTTTATGCTTTTGTGAGCACTGGCTAGAGAAGGACCATTTACAGTATTCAAACATAACCGGTTTCACTCTGGCAAACTACTTTTGCAGATCAATATCAAAGCTTGGAGGAAGCTGCATTTATGTACAAGAAAACAAACACTCCTGGAAATGGAAAAAAGAACACATTGACACCGGTGTGTCAGACCCACCATACTTGCTCCGGACACTGCGAGAGGGCTGTACAAGCAATGATCACACGCACGGCACAGCAGACACACCAGGAACCGCGGTGTTGGCCATCGAATGGCGCTAGCTGCGCAGCATTTGTGCACCGCCGCCGTCAGTGTCAGCCAGTTTGCCGTGGCATACGGAGCTCCATCGCAGTCTTTAACACTGGTAGCATGCCGCGACAGCGTGGACGTGAACCGTATGTGCAGTTGACGGACTTTGAGCGAGGGCGTATAGTGGGCATGCGGGAGGCCGGGTGGACGTACCGCCGAATTGCTCAACATGTGGGGCGTGAGGTCTCCACAGTACATCGATGTTGTCGCCAGTGGTCGGCGGAAGATGCACGTGCCCGTCGACCTGGGACCGGACCGCAGCGACGCACGGATGCACGCCAAGACCGTAGGATCCTACGCAGTGCCGTAGGGGACCGCACCGCCACTTCCCAGCAAATTAGGGACACTGTTGCTCCTGGGGTATCGGCGAGGACCAACCGCAACCGTCTCCATGAAGCTGGGCTACGGTCCCGCACACCGTTAGGCCGTCTTCCGCTCACGCCCCAACATCGTGCAGCCCGCCTCCAGTGGTGTCGCGACAGGCGTGAATGGAGGGACGAATGGAGACGTGTCGTCTTCAGTGATGAGAGTCGCTTCTGCCTTGGTGCCAATGATGGTCGTATGCGTGTTTGGCGCCGTGCAGGTGAGCGCCACAATCAGGACTGCATACGACCGAGGCACACAGGGCCAACACCCGGCATCATGGTGTGGGGAGCGATCTCCTACACTGGCCGTACACCACTGGTGATCGTAGAGGGGACACTGAATAGTGGACGGTACATCCAAACCGTCATCGAACCCATCGTTCTACCATTCCTAGACCGGCAAGGGAACTTGCTGTTCCAACAGGACAATGAACGTCCGCATGTATCCCGTGCCACCCAACGTGCTCTAGAAGGTGCAAGTCAACCACCCTGGCCAGCAAGATCTCCGGATCTGTCCCCCATTGAGCATGTTTGGGACTGGATGAAGCGTCGTCTCATGTGGTCTGCACGTCCAGCACGAACGCTGGTCCAGCTGAGGCGCCAGGTGGAAATGGCATGGCAAGCCATTCCACAGGACTACATCCAGCATCTCTACGATCGTCTCCATGGGAGAATAGCAGCCTGCATTGCTGCGAAAGGTGGATATACACTGTACTAGTGCCGACATTGTGCATGCTCTGTTGCCTGTGTCTATGTGCCTGTGGTTCTGTCAGTGTGATCATGTGATGTATCTGACCCCAGCAATGTGTCAATAAAGTTTCCCCTTCCTGGGACAATGAATTCACGGTGTTCTTATTTCAGTTTCCAGGAGTGTATATTATAAGATAATAGACTGTGTACATCACTTAGGAAGCGAAAAACACTTTGAAGCCTCAGCTATTGAAATAACAACAGGAAAAACTTTAATAATGTGTGTTTACAGATCACCCAACACCAATGTAAACATTTTCTTTAAAAAACACCTTGCACTAGGGAAACTTAAAAATACTTGCAAAACTATAGTTCTGTGTGGCGATTTTAATATTGACCTCTTAACACACAGCCACCAAAGAGAAAAATTCCTTAATATTATTCAAGAATATTACCTGTCCACTAAAATAAACTCCCCTACACACGTAACAAAAACTAGTGCTACACTTATTGATCCAATCTTTGTAAACACTCACATGCACACCTCAGAAAACTTTAATACCGGCTACAGTGACCACAATACACAGCTACTTGCCGTATGCGGAAGTGTTGATTTGTCTAGGAATGGAAGTGTTATCTACAAGAGAAAATTCAGCATGCAAAATATTGAGCACTTCAAACATATGCTAAGTACCCACTCGTGGAATAAAATCTACAACAGTTACAACACAGATGAAAAGCTGGATAATTTCATGGAAATTTACATACATTGTTTCGAAATTGCATTTCCAAAAAAGAAAATAATTTGTAAAGGCCCCAGCAAACCCAAAACTTGGATTACATCAGGGATCAAAGTATCATGTAGAAGAAAAAGGGAACTTTTTGCACTATCAAAAACAGATAGCAGCCCTGAATTTGCTCACCACTTCAAAAAATACAAGTTAACTCTGAGTCGTGTACTAAGGGAAGCAAAATTAAGGGAAAATGACAAACTTATTATGGAATCATCAAACAAAGCTAAGACAATGTGGAATACGGTACAGAGACTTACTGGAAAGGTGGAAACACACAAAAATATTGTATTGTCACAGGCAGGCAGCAAGATCACTGATCCAAAATTAATTGCTAACCACTTCAATTCTTACTACACCAATATTGCTCATGAGTTAGCGAAGGAACAAATGGGAAAAACATCAAACAAAATATTACAGGAAATTTCTGGAAATAGTGTAACAAATACATCCATGTTCCTCCGTCCAATAAGTAGGGAATAACTGTTAAACAGTATAAAGTCATTAAAAAATAAATATTCAGCTGGAGTCGACGATGTGCCAGACTATATTATTAAAGTATCAGCTGAACAGATACTCGCACCACTGCTAGATATATGCAATTCTTCACTATAAAGTGGTATTTTCCCACAACAGTTAAAAACTGCAAAAGTTGTACCCCTTTACAAAAAGGGCGATCGGCAGCAGATGGTCAACTATAGGCCTGTGTCACTCCTATCAGGTTTTTCAAAAATCATTGAAAAACTAGTTCTGCTACAACTAACTGATTTCTTTAACAAAAAAATATGATTTCAGGATGTCAGCATGGCTTCAGGCCTCAGTGCAGTACTGAAACAGCCACTTTTAGCCTCATAAATCGTATTTTAAATTCAGTGAATAATCACAAAAATGTTTCGGGGATTTTCCTGGATTTAACAAAAGCATTTGATCTAATAGACCATGAAATTCTCCTAAGAAAGTTAGAGTGGTATGGTGTAAGAGGCCTGCCACACGAGTGGCTGAAATCCTACCTAGAAAATCGCTCTCAGATAACAGAGGTAAAACACATGGGAAAAAACGAACTCCAAGCTTATCAATCGAAACCTTCCACATTAACCAACGGTGTACCACAAAGCTCAATTTTAGGTCCCTTTCTCTCCCTAATTTTCATAAACGACTTCCCCCTAGACGTTCAACACTCCGAACCAGTGCTATTTGCAGATGACACAAGCATATTAATTGAAGGTGAAAATGAAATGGCTCTAAGTTTAAATGTTAAAGTCACAAGTGAAAATGTCTCAGAGTGGTTTATGAGGAATAAATTACTGATAAACCCTCAAAAAACAGTCATCTTACACTTCCATACACAACAAAATAAAAACCCATTAAAACCAAACATGTCAATGGAAAACCAAAGAATTAACAGTGTCACTGAAGCAAAATTTCTTGGCATCTACTTACAAGACAATCTTAAATGGAATTCCCACATCACTTCATTAAATTCTAAACTATCCAAAATGACTTATGCGATGAGGATTATATGGAACAACACAAGTCCTGAAACAGTTAGAGCAGTGTATTATGCTTGCATACACTCCCTATTAAGATATGGCATCATATTCTGGGGAAATTCTCCTCATTGCATAACCACATTCCGGAAACAAAAAAAGATTGTGAGGGTAATGAAAAATGCCAACAGCCGAAAATCATGCAAACCATTCTTTAAAGAACTTGGGATTCTACCCCTACCATGTATCTATAAACTAGAAGTTGTAATGTTCCTAAAAAAAAGCATGCTAAAAAATGGAAATGTATTTATTCAAAATAAATCTGTACACGAACACCATACAAGGGCAAACAGTGACATACACAGACATCATTATTATACCACACTGTGCAAGAAAGGTGTGTATCACTCAGGTTCACATTTGTTTAATAAGCTGCCAAGTAACCTAAAGGCCATAAACAAAATCCATAGCTTTAAAAAATCTGTAACATCATATCTCTTGGAAAACTGTTTTTACTCAGTAACACAGTATCTTGAAAAATAAGTTGGTTGTAACAATATAAAAATGTAATGTAACAATATAGCAATATAAAAATGTAACAATTTATAAATGTAATGTATACACCAATGTAACAGTATATTAATGTAATATCATTTTGTCCGACATCTAAGGTATGGTATATGTACCACAAAGATTCAGGACGTAAATAAATAAATAAATAAATGACCACTATTCCACAGTGTTACTCGGCTTCTTTTGTGACAATATATAGCACTCACCCACGATAATCTGGATGAGATCTGTTCAAGAAGTTGGGTATTTTGACTACTGCCACACAGTATATTTATTCTCGCATTACGTTTGTTGTAAATTAACCCACTGCACTTCAAAAGCTACAATGATCTACATAATTAAAATACCAGAAGAAAAAATGATATCGACTATTTCACACTAAGGAATAATTAGCACAAAAAGCGTTTTACAATACTCCCACCAACATTTTTTATCACATACTCAACGCCATTAAATATCTAACAATCAGCAAAGTTAAATTTGAAAGCTCGTACCAAGACCTTGCTGTTTGGTTCCCTCTTCCAAGTCAACCAACCAACCAATCAAAGTTGAAAGCAAACTAAAAGATATCTCTTTAACGAACCCTTCTATTACGTAGAAGAATTTCAATTTTTTAATGTCTAAGCATATCTGCATGTAAAAACATGTGTAACACAATGCTAGCTGAAAAAAAAATTCCAAATGTTCCAAGAATGTTGCAAGTATCGTATATAAACTGAGCTGCAGTGTCTGAAATACATTTTTGTGAATTACTGTTGCATTATTTTTTATTCAAATTTGTAGCTTCAACTTCTAGTAACTAGTCAAACTTTCTCTGGGACGTGATTGTAATGTCTGTGGAATCAAACCTTAGTTGTTTGCTTATTCTTCCGATGTTAATGAGTTTGGAATATTGAACGCAGTAGCCATTGTAGTTGACAGTGTTTGTAGCGGTAATGGACGATTCCATTTGGAGAAAGAATGTATAGTTATTGCGCAAATGTAGTGTGGTTATCTCTTTGTGACTGTTCCTCATCTTTATAAAGAACATTGTGATATATGGTTTGTGGTACTACGTGACGTTTATTTCGTGCGACCATAAGTGCGACATCTGACTTACAAAAGCTGGCAACAGGAATGTGAAGACAGTTTGTGTGGCAGAAATCGTAAATCTCACTGTGTGATAATGTGTTCGCAATTAGTATATGTGACATTAATGTCTGATCTGAGGAGAAAGAGAAACTATGGTAAGTAATTTCAGACATAATAACAAATGAGTTGTTGTTGATACGTTTTGTTTTCGTAGTCAACGCTGCGTGCTTAATTCCCCGTCACTGTGTGTTTATTGCCTTATTTTGGGACTAGTGGTACGCATCAATATTTTATGAACTGCATATGTGTCCGAATTGCCGTATTGATATTAGATCAGTGGAACCTCAGTAACCCATGTAACTGTGCAGTAGATGAAAGGCAGAAAACAATCTGCATTCATCTACACCCTCCGTATCGGTTTACTAGAGGTTTAAGAGCCTTGAGTTCTATTTTATTGCAGCATAGGGCGAAGTGTCATAATTTAAGTACACGTAAAACCAACATTGCCTATAATTGAGAATACTGTTTCGAAACTGTTAATTTTGAAAGCCAAGCAGTTAATTCAACGGTCTGTGCTTTTGTTTATATTATGTTTTGTATACTATGCTGCACGGCTGATTTGACAGAATCTGCTTTAAAATGGTTGGGTTGACATATTTGGTATGTCAGTGTCTTAAAGTTGCTGAACATTCCAGTAAATGCATAATTAGTAGTAAGATGACACCTTTGGAACTTCTACGGAAGACTTCTGCTATTTATTCACATTTGCAAGTTTGTCGTATAAAAGAGTATTAATGTATGTCACTGTTTTGACGTTATTATTCTTACCACATCGCCAGCTTTATTCAAATTTGCTAATGGAATATTTTGTTGATTAACGGTAGATTTGATGATATATGTGTTGCATGACTGTCCCGTAATTTGCGTGTTTATAATTAGTAATTTCGAATACTTCACATAGTTTGATGATATGTCACGTTTACGTCCATATAGGGATCAAAAATTTACAGAACCCGTTGGTTAACTGTAAAATTTATATAAGTTTGCATTTTTAAATTCCCCTAATATTGTGTATTTCATTACGTAAATAAAGCACTAGGATATGATAATGCCTGCACGTTCATCCCTCCTTGGTTGAGATGATATTGGTCTGTAGTGTAACCCGAAACCTGTATTAGGGCGACAATTTGGCCAGGTATTGAAGCCAATGTGACAGGCAGCGGTACTGATGAAGAGGCAGATAGGTTGGCATAGATCAATGACCACATGTGTACCATATTTAAAACATTTATTTTTTATATATATATTTTTTTTTTAGAAATTAAATTAGGTAAATTTAGAAAGGCACTACTATGTAATAGACATAACCCTGCCGAATATTTTGTTTATCGCCTAGGAAAATCGGAGGGGGGGGGGTGGCGGATTCACTAGCTCATTCTTACCAAATGAAATGCAATTCCACAAATCTGATAATTACCCAATGGGTTTCTTTCTGTGCCGTTTTCCATTTCAAAAACGAAGTTGGAATGATTTACATTTCTTATATTTAAGTCAGTATAACACCTCTGGAGGGTTAAGTATTCATTCTGGAAGTATTAATGAATTTAATTTAACACCATCCTTCTACTGGAAATGTATTTTGGTGTTTGTATAGTAACATAATGAGTAGTAGTAGTACTTTAATTTCAAATGAAGGACTATACAGTAACTAATTTGTCAGTCATGGGGTTTTTAGTGCAAGTTTTATTATCTACAAAAGGCAGGGGTCCTGGTTATAGTATATCATATTATCTTGTAATAGTAGTAGTTTGACACAATGTGAGGGTAGTTGAAACCCTGCTCCATCTGGAGCACTATTCCGGCATACGTTTACAGTCTTATGAGAATCTCTATTTGACATTACACTTCTGAGGAGAGCTTAAGAGACCTGTAGCTAATTCAGTCTCCACTTTATTGTTTTCGCCAAGAGTATTTGTTGATGGAGAGAACACATGTGAAGTATGCAAAGTGGAAATAATGGGTTAAAGTGTGGTATTAGAACCCCTCCCCCTCGACCATTCTGGTGGCAGAATGATCAGTAGTGCAGCCCAAGGTCTCAGTTAGGTTGAAAGATGACACATTTGGTTGTGAGTTGGTGAAGCCAGCAAATGTAAAAACCAAATTGACTTTTAGTGCTGCCTAATGTTAACTTCTGTGCCATACTGAAACAAGGATTTGGGGTCCAATATGTAATTTTTCCCAGATAATGTTCTATCTGATTGAAACTGTGGAATGGGTCCTGACATGTCTTGGTAGCTCAGTCAACAAGAATATAAGATAGACAAAGGCCGGTGTTCAGATCCTGGGGTTGCACTTACTTTTGGCTTGTTTTAAAAGTTAGGAATGGTATGAACACCTCTGGAGACCTAAGCATTCATTCTGGAAGTATTTTATTTCGTAATCAACGATGTCAAAAATAGGGAAAGAAAATCATATACAATTTTTCACTCAATTAATTAGGGCTAGTGTACCAAATTGTTAAAAACGTGTAATAAGTGATTTCTTTACTTGTCACACATTTAAAGTTTGTCTTTGCTGTACCTGGAAAGTCCTCAGTGGAATGCAAACCATGAAAATAATGAAGATAACATGTCATTGGGTAAATGAGGTTACTGTCAAAACTATGTCAGCATTTTTGAGGTTACCAGTTTGCTTTTGATTTGTATGACAGGTAGTCAGTTTCATGTCGGTGATGAGACTGTTTGTTGTATTTATCTCACTTCCATAGGTAGAAGAGATAGTGTGCAGTTCCTATCCATAAAGTTAAGTGGTATAGTAAGTGAGCATGAGTAGATCCTGCGTGTGGGAGGCAGTCTAACATCTGTATTGAAAATTTATGCTTCAGTCACAAGACTCTCGTGTAAAGGGAAATGATGATGTACACGAGCTTAGAAAACTGTCCCAGCTACTGACCTTAGTCTTCAAACTGTGTCAAACGGTGCTTTACAAGTGTTTTTGTATTACTTTAAATGATTGTGCTGATAAAGATATATCGTCTCTCTTTTCTTCTCTCCTTCCCTCTGATTACCTACCTCTACACGGATACTCTGCGAATCACACTTAAGTGCCTATTAGAGGGTCCATTGAACAGCCTTCGCAATAATTCTCTATTATTTCACTCTCAAACAGTGCACGGAAAAAAACGAACACCGAAGTCTTTCTGTGTGAGTTCTGTCTTCTCTAATTTTATTGTGATAATCATTTCTCCCTATGCATTTCAGCACCAACAAACTATTGTCACATTTGGAGGAGAAAGTTGGTGATTGAAATTTCACGAGAAGATCCCATTGCAATGAGAAATGCCTTTGTTTCAATGATGTCCACCCCAAGTCCTGTATCATGTCTGCAACACTCTCCTTCCTATTTCTCGATAATACAAAACGTGCTGTGAACTTTCTAGATGTACTTTGTTAACCCTATATGGTAAGGATCCCACACCGCACAGCATACTCCAAAAGGGAATGGACAAGTGTTGTTTTATTGTGATGGCATAATCCGTATCACCTCAGGCAGGAGGGTTACCTTCATAGTTTCATATGTTATTGAATTTAGCATATGTTAAAATTCAGGAGTAAGTAAGAAACAAGTATTTTTTTGTTTTCTACAAAAAAATTCCTGCCCTGAGATACAGGCCTCCAAAGATGACACTGCGAATACCATTTTGAAGATAGAGATTTCAGAAAAAAATTTAAAATGCTGTATCTCTGTAATTGTTCTAGTTTTTTTGAAAGAAAATTTCTGTACGATTACAGTGGTATCCTCCGTTTGGACATATCTGTCGAAGTTCTTTTGCTGTGGCCTTTTGAAATTTGTTATAATTCACAGAAAAAATTTATTTTTTCAAAAATGCCAATCCAGAAAAGTTAGCTTTTTTATGTTGATTAGTATCATGTAGTGCTATATCCTCTGTAGCTGAGAGCTTCCACTTTTAAGTTGGACAGGTTTTATTTTAAAAATAATTTTTGTTAACTTTCAAGGTAGTGTATGTCTTCACTGATGTTGTTTCTTACTAATTTCTTAGATTTTGCATCAATAGAGGAAGAATGAAATTCTCTGAGTCAGTCAACTACATAGGTAGGTGTTAGTCCTGTTAAGAAACCGTGGTCAGTGAAGTCGAGCCATAAGCTCTACGTGTCAAGAAAGCACAGAGAAATTACCAAAGCTATGGATGAATACACTACAGCAAAACTGACCGCACTCTTCAAATTAGAAATTCCATCTTCAGAAGGAAATGAACCAAAGCACTCTTGCACCTCTTGCCAGGAATTTTTCGCAAATGTCAGTTCAGCTGTTGAATATTGTGCATCATACAGTGAAAACATGCTAGTTTTAACTACTATTCCAGAGACATTTTCAAAGAAAACAATTTTGAACCACATTCCGTCAGTATAGAAGTACATGTTAGAAGTACATGGTAGACAAATCAAGAAATGTGAGGCCTGTAAAAGGAGTCTTTGGAAGACCAGATCCCTACTAGGGTCATCCTCTAGAAGCGGCTGAAGTTCAAATAGTGCAGTCATTTTATCTGGAAGATAAATGGGACTGCTCTCACCAGAGTGCCAACAAAAAAAGGTTGAAGGTCAAAAGTCAAAAAGTTGTGAAAGTTAAGAGGTACATGACTTTTCAGTATTAAAGAAACTTTTGCAATTTATAAGAGCAAGTATACAGCGTCACATGTTGGAAGATCAAAATGCTATGCACTACAACCTAAGTGGGTAGCTCCACACCCACCTGGAGGTGTCCGTTTATGTGTGTACTTCACGAATTTTGAACTCTGTGTGGTAACTTTGAAGAACTTTGTGGAGCACATGACATATGACACCTTGGTTGGGCTTGTGAAGTCATTGTGACGTAAAGCGAGAGACTTGTTTGTTTCATGAATGTGGTGACTGCCCTGGAAAGAGAGGACTGACTTCACAGACACTTGGTCTGGAAGATGTAGCAGATAACTCTGCAGGAACTACATATGCGACACGGGAGGATAATAAACTAATTAAGAAAACTGTTGCCTTTGACAATTTTATTGATGAACTTGGTAAATGGTCAGTGAAAGCAGTAACACACCAGCATCTGTGGAAATGGCAATAACACCACCTTGCAGAAGTGAAAGGGTGTGTACAAGCTGAAGAACTGTGTTTAGTGTTTCACTGTGATTTTGCTGAGAACTGGTCTGTAATTCTCCCACAAGAAGTACAAGGGTATCACTGGAGTAATGACCAGGTTTCAATTTTTACAGGAGTGACATATTTTCAAAGCAAGACCACAAGTATTGCAGTTATGAGTGATGATACAGGACATGACTCAGCACTTTCTTTGATAGCAATGCGCAAAATTCTTCTGCTGCAAACGGGGGCAGAGAAGACCATCATTATTTCTGATGGTGCTCCTAGTCATTTTAAAAATTGTTACCAGCTGTTTGAATTGTGTAAGTTGCTTGTGCCAGCTGACTGGGTATACTGTGCTACTGGTCATGGGAAGAGGCCTTGTGATGGTGTAGGAGGCCTGCTAAACCACCATGCTACGAAACATAACTCCAGACCAAATACAACTGTGATTCAGAATGCTGAGGATTTTACGAGAGTTGAGAAAATCTTACACATCCACAGCCATCATTCTTTTGTCCAAAGAGGAAATCAAAGAATTCTGTTAGTAGAAAAAAGCATAATGGTTCAAACAAACTACTCCTGTAAAAGGAATTCAGAAGACATATTTTTGGACTCAAAGTGATTGGTCAACTCATATTGCACACACTTTAAATAGCAAGAAAGAAGAAATTTCATTCGTTTGACCAACACCTCAGAAACAGCAGGCTAATATTCCGAATCACAACCTGAGAAAGGGGGATGTTTGTGGCGTGTTTGTATGACTTTGACTGGTGGATTGCAGAGATTATAGACACCAGTTAAGAGTCTAGAAAATTGTAGTGAACTTTATGCTGCTACATGGACCAGCTGCTGGATATAGGTTTCCAGCTGAAGGACAGCAACATGCCAAAAGTGCTCATTTCCTGTTCACAATGTTTTGAAGATTGTAAGTGCTCCAGTTCCTATTAGTTCAACAGGGAGGCATCATTCTATATCAAAGGGAGATACTGAAGCAGTGAAAAACGTTTTTAGTTCATTGACTGGCTGATTTCAGTACAAAACAGAGTGCACAGAAGTTGTATAAATTGAAACCTTTGTCTTTTCACCTTTCACATACATTTTGTAGCCATTTAAAATGCTTGAAAAATGAGTCTCTTACTCATCTTTCAAAACTAAACATCGTGTTGAATAAGGCTAGGTTTTGATTTTTTTGAGTCTGTTATGTGATAATAAAACAGGTTTTATGTATGGAAAAAGTTTCAATTGTTTATGGTTCAAATGGCTCTGAGCACTATGCGACTTAATACAAATTCAGTGAGGAGCCATTGAAAAAAGAGAAAAAAGTTAACTCTTTTGTACAGTGAAGTGTTGACTCTTACAATGTAGGCAATTTTAATTCATGGAATGTCATAAAGAAGTAAAATCATGACAGAAGACGAAAATTTGTGATACTATCAGAAGCAGAAAAATATGTATACAATGCTATTTTCTGTACTTAATTTTTTGGGTCGACAGAAGCGTCCAATCCAACGCGTCGGCTTTGACCCGTGACGTAAGGGTGTTGTCGTGTGTGACATCATGACGGCGCGGAGTTTGGTTTGAGTGTGGCTGTCTCCAGTTCTGTTTTATCTTATTTTATTTACTTTTCTGATCTGTTCGTTCTATCTCGTGAGATTTTTTTTAAATTTAAAAACACTTATTACTTAGTTTAATTATCTGTTTCCTCGAATTTCTGTTTTAGTTTATTAGATTTATCTTTCTGATCTGTTCGTTCTATCCCGTGAGATTTTTTTTTTTTTTTTTTTTTTTTTTTAAGACAAAAAACACTAATCAGCTACTGAAGCATCTTTATCTTCTATGGGGTGCAGGGGTTACGACCCCTGGGGAGGTGGGTGGGTATTCATGCATGGCTGTCTTCACTTACACGTTGTAGCTACGCAAGGCGTCTAAATTTGTTTATATTTAGTTTGCCCCCCACCCAAAACACCCCATTTCCCGCGCTTGTCCCGTTAGTGTCATTAGGCTTCTTGTGGAAAGTGTGTGTGTTTGTTTTTGTTTCCGCCATATTTGTGACGTCATGGGTCAAAGCAGACGGGTGGGATCAGACGCTTCCGTATTTCCAATTTTTTTTATAAAATGTTTAAAAAAATGAACAGTTGTTTTCCCACTTTTTATAAGGCTGTTAAATAAGGGTCATTCCATGCCAAACTGAGCCTGAGGCTTATTTTTTGAAAAAATGCCAAATTTAACAATGTTATAGTTTTTCGAATCTACAAAATTTGAATTTTACTGTCCTGAAAAAATTATAAAAATTACATAATTAGCTGAGGAAATATAGTTAAACAAAGTTGGCGATTCTACAGATGAGGATGGAAAACAAAAGGTTTGCTTTTTGTGTTGGCAGCTGTTTAAATTTGGGTTGCAGCGATTGTTGATGTTTAAATTGTTAAATTTCAAGAGCAGAATCTTATCTTTCCGACAAACTTCAATTTTTAAAGAAAGGTAAGTTATTAAGTATGCAGCTAATTCACAAAAGTTACTATGTATTTAGTGTCCCACCCGTGACAAAAAACATGAAAAAGTTTACCTTATAACGTAGCAATTATAGTAATTCTATATATTTTAGGTTAGAAGTAAGGAAAACAAATAAAAACATCCAATGAACCATAAGGCACCTTCTAAGTTGTAAATGATCATTTGTTGTTGTTGTTGTGGTCTTCAGTCCTGAGACTGGTTTGATGCAGCTCTCCATGCTACTCTATCCTGTGCAAGCTTTTTCATCTCCCAGTACCTATTGCAACCTACATCCTTCTGAATCTGCTTAGTGTATTCATCTCTTGGTCTCCCTCTACGATTTTTACCCTCCACGCTGCCCTCCAACACTAAATTGGTGATCCCTTGATGCCTCAGAACATGTCCTACCAACCGATCCCTTCTTCTGGTCAAGTTGTGCCACAAACTTCTCTTCTCCCCAATCCTATTCAATACTTCCTCATTAGTTATGTGATCTACCCATCTAATCTTCAGCATTCTTCTGTAGCACCACATT
This sequence comes from Schistocerca serialis cubense, assembly GCF_023864345.2. Classification (NCBI taxonomy): domain Eukaryota; kingdom Metazoa; phylum Arthropoda; class Insecta; order Orthoptera; family Acrididae; genus Schistocerca; species Schistocerca serialis. The sequence continues at coordinate 1,014,184,724 of NC_064640.1, forward strand.
TCGAAAGCTTCTATTCTCTTCTTGTCCAAACTATTTATCGTCCATGTTTCACTTCCATACATGGCTACACTCCATACAAATACTTTCAGAAATGACTTCCTGACACTTAAATCAATACTGGATGTTAACAAATTTCTCTTCTTCAGAAACGCCTTCCTTGCCATTGCCAGCCTACATTTTATATCCTCTCTACTTCGACCATCATCAGTTATTTTGCTCCCCAAATAGCAAAACTCCTTCACTACTTTAAGTGCCTCATTTCCTAATCTAATTCCCTCAGCATCACCCGACTTAATTAGACTACATTCCATTATCCTTGTTTTGCTTTTGTTGATGTTCATCTTATATCCTCCTTTCAAGACACTGTCCATTCCATTCAACTGCTCTTCCAAGTCCTTTGCTGTCTCTGACAGAATTACAATGTCATCGGCGAACCTCAAAGTTTTTATTTCTTCTCCATGAATTTTAATACCTACCCCGAATTTTTCTTTTGTTTCCTTTACTGCTTGCTCAATATACAGATTGAACAACATCGGGGAGAGGCTACAACCCTGTCTTACTCCCTTCCCAACCACTGCTTCCCTTTCATGTCCCTCGACTCTTATAACTGCCATCTGGTTTCTGTACAAATTGTAAATAGCCTTTCGCTCCCTGTATTTTACCCCTGCCACCTTCAGAATTTGAAAGAGAGTATTCCAGTCAACATTGTCAAAAGCTTTCTCTAAGTCTACAAATGCTAGAAACGTAGGTTTGCCTTTCCTTAATCTTTCATTTATAAATGTTAAAAGAAATTGTGTCCCACCCGTGACAGTTTTTTGGATGTTACTCAAATCTCAACCATGTAACACTTCTTGTTATTGTTAAGTTAAATTGGTTGATATAACAAGTGCTTTGATGGTTTACACTAAATAAAAACTTACTGCTTATTCAGAAAATGGGGAAAACAACATCAGCAGAGCATATGAGAAAACTTTGAGAAAAACTGAAGAAAGATACCAGCAAGTACAATGTCCATAAAGAAAAAGAGAGTTGGATAAAAGAAGAAGGGAAAATGTGAAGATGAACGTATCCTCCAGTGAAAAATCTTTATTGGAATATCGAAAGAAGGAAGCTGAAAGAAAAAGGAAGTACAGACTTAAACTAAAATCTGTATTAATTGAAGATCAGTCTGAGACCTGTATTTCCCAGTTAGGATCGTATAAATGTCCTCAGTCCCTTGGCAAAGCTGTTTCTCGGGTAAAGAAGTTGTTTCCTTCAAGCCCCTAAAAAAAATCAGCAGTAATAAAAAAGCTTGTAAGTGAAAGCTTACCTAAAAAGGTAGTAAAGCAGATTTTCCCAGTAGTGAAGAAAACATCTCGTAAACTTACAGGTGATAATCTGCTCAAAATACAAAATTTTTTCACAAATGATGAAATCAGCAGGCAGACACCTGATATAAACGATGTAAAGTCTATTGTAGACCATGAAACCGGGAAAAGAGTTAGCTTGCAGAAGTGTCACATGAATATGAATATGACGGTTAAGGAAGCATTTTTTCTTTTTAAGCAAGACAATCCAGATATTGATATCAAGATTTCAAAATTCTACGCGTTGCAGCCTAAAAATGTTATTCTAACGTCTCAAATGCCTCACAATGTATGTGTGTGCAGATATCATGCTAACTTCAACTTCATCATTGAAGCCATTCACAAAGAAATAGCTAGTTTCCCTGCTACTCACACTCACCTTATGAATCTTGTTTGCTGTGATGTAGAAAGTGAAATATGCATGATAAGTCAATGCAAGAAATGCATCAGGAATTTACACTCATTAATAGATGGAAAGTTTGATTTGTGTGACATGATATCTTGGAGAAAATGGACCGAACATGAGTGTCACCCTAAACAGATTACTACCAGTGGAACACTTTGTGAAGCTCTCTCTGAACTTCAGTCTCAACTAAAAACATTCAAAGAGCACTTCTTTGTCAAAAGGATGCAATCTGGAGCTTTCAAGACTGTGAAAGCATCAGTTAGTGATGATGAAGTGATATTGCAAATAGATTTTGCAGAAAACTATGTAGCACTGGCACAAGATGAAATACAAAGTGCCCACTGGAGTCATACACAGATTACAGTGGTCACTATTTGTGTTTGGATGAAAACAGGGCTAGAGTCATTTGCAATTGTGAGCAATGAACTGTGTCATGACAAGTACTCAGTTTATGAATGTTTGAAGAGTATAATAAGTAAGCTGTAACAAGACCTTCCCAATTTGACCTCGATACGAATTTTTTTCTGATGGTTGCGCAGGTCAATTTAAGAACAAATTCACCATTTCTAACCTCTGCTACATGATGCAAGACTTTGGAGTGTCTGGAGAATGGTTTTTCTTTGCAACATCACATGGGAAAGGTGCAGTGGATGACATTGGAGCTGTAACAAAAAGGGCTGTTTGGAATAAAGTTAAGCAAAGAAAAGTCATCATCAGCAATGCACAGGAATTTTTAGACTGTGCCAAATCATGTTTCTGGAATAAACTTTCTTCTTCTGACAAAAGATCATATTGATGAAAACAGAGACATTCCGGATGGCCGCTGGAAAGCTGTTAAAAAAATAAAAGATATTCGCAGCAAGCATTACTTCAATGGTTACAATACCTGTAACCTAGTATGTGGTAGAACTTTCCTAAAATCAGATTTAGAGAAAGTGGAGGTTTTCCCACTTGCACCCAACATACATTCACTAATCTACACAGATTCTGAGATGAGTGATGAGGAATCATATTGACACCCAACTCCCAAGAAGTTACAGGTTCAGAACCAGCTGTGGAACACATCATGCCAGGAACATTTATTTTAGTTGAGTTCCAAACTGCAAGAAAAAAACCCACTACATACAGATATGCTGCAATTGCACGGAGAAGTGTAGAAGACAATGGGGAAATACAGATTATGTGTATGCGATCTGTTGGGGACTCAGCAAAGGTATTTAAAGCTGACGAGCAGGATGTATCCTACGTAGAGTTTAAACAAGTTCTTGCTATTCTCCCGAATCCCAAGTGTCAAACATGTTAGGGACACCTTATATTATGAGTTTCCCGGCAATTTAGAAATTTTCGAAATTGGTACATTCGTCAAGTGAAATAATTAAGTACTCAGAACTGTAAACTAATAACTATACCAAAATTTATATTATTTATAAGCAACAAAAATATTTTCAAAAGAAAATAAGTGCATAAATCACAGAATTCTTCTAATATGTTGGTGGTTATTCAATGCTACGTCTATTTACTGTCCCACCTGTGACAAAGTTTTAAAGATGAATAACAGCTCAATTTGTAAACTTCTGACATTCAGATTTAAAGGGAAGGTAAAACAATTATTTGTAAGGCAACCAGTCAATCTTTACTTTACTTCTATTTATACTTTATGTTATATCAGCATCTGACTGTTGAAAAACGTAGTGCAACTGTCCCACTCGTGACAGTGGAATCCCCCATAATTATTTTGACTAAGATACGCCAGTTTTGCGTTACATTTACTCAACATCAGCAGTCAGTTTAAATTTTTAAATGCCAATGATTTTTTTTGACCTTGAGAGTAACTAGGTCTGACAAAAATTTCTCAAATTTTGCCCCACAAAATATTGCCCTTCTTGATTGATTGTACCTTCCATAAGTACAATGACCAAGTAACATACCATGCAATTTGCAGACTATTCAGGATGGAGGTTGTAGAGAAAATAATTAAGAATAAAAAAATTTCAGGTTCTCTCATCTTTACATAGAAATATTTTAATAGTTTAAGAATTTCAAGCATTAATGGCATAGCTGACAGTTAGCAGTCTTTCCACTGTATCATTACTCATGAAAGTTATCCTCCAGTGGCTATTCATATTTTCAAAACATAATTTTGAAATTGTTAAAATTACATATTTTTGTAGTTTATTTTTCCAAATTACAGATGGAAAAAAGGCTCAGAAGTGTGTATGTGTTAGTCATCTCTGAGAGTATTGTGAATAAGGTTTTCATTTAAAAAATAATTTCATAACTCTATGGCGTGTAACTTTTAATCCCTTTTTTATTTTCCCTTTCATTACATGTTCACAAATAATCCCATTTAGAGACGCCTAAAGGTCTCAACAGATTATCAGAAAATCAAAGTATTTTAGTTTTTCAGAGGAGTCTTCTGGACTTTTGACACATATTTTTTTCTGAAACCTTTGAAATAATAATGTGACATATTCACTCTTGACCTGTATGATTCGAGATGAAATTGTTCAGATGTGTAATTTAGTGTCTATATAGTCTCTAGCTCTTACAAGTTTCACCAGTCCATTATTCTTGTCAATTGCATGTGAACAGATCAGAATGTTATAAGTGTTAAAGGCTTCCATGATCGACATATCAGTTCGAATAAAATCCTTTTGGGCATTTCATTGTTTTGAAACCAATAGAGGTTATAGTCTCAAAATGGTATGGCCCAATACTACCAACAGCATTTCATTTGAATGAGATTGTCATTATAATCTGTTTCGTGCATATATCTTCCCAGGCAGATAACCAGTAGTGACATTCACACAAGAAAAGCAAAACAGTAGAAGCTTAAAATTGCAGACCAATAACATTAATAGTTTACTCTTCAAAAGTAAAAACTCGGTGAACAGCTGCGTGTTAGGGGACTGATGACCATAGATGTTAAGTCCCATAGTGCTCAGAGCCATTTGAACAGCTGCGTGCTGATTTGCCTCAGTCAGCCTTATTTATGTGCCTACTGATGACCTAGTGCCTCAAGGATTCAGTGAGTTGCTACCTTTACCCATTAAATTATTTATGTTGCACTAAAGACTTTCGAACAACATCATTACATGTGTTCTTAAAAATAATCTCATCCCAATGTATAATAGCGTAGTTGGTTATTTCAGTTACCACAACTCATAAAAGACTGAAAGTCTGACATTGAGAATGTCACATAAGTCAACAAAGCATATTATTCTTTTTTGCTTAGAAATAGTAAAACCTAATAATAATTTAAAAATATGGATGCAGACAATGGGCATATTTTATGACCCAGAAAAAGTTTTTGACTGTGCAGGCCAGTCTTCTTCACAGAGCTGCACAAGAGCTGACTGTCATTAATGTTACAGCGCCAAGCCAGCAGCTGACTCCCCATGACTAGGGAATGAAGTGGAGATGGAAAGGGTCAGAAAGTGGAGCATACTGTATCACAAGTAGGTGTATTCATTTCCAGTGCCACAAGAGAGCTAAAGTGGCCATGCTCACCAAGCTGCCTCCTGATAGGGCTAATGCAAAGCATGGTATACGAAAGACATCATAACCTTTTTAATTGGGAGAATGTCGTAGAGTTGGTTTCACTTTTTATTTATACAATAAGAAACTTTGTTGCTTTAGCTCACCTCCCCCCACCCCCCTTGAATCCTCCTCTCGTTTTATACATCAGTGATTTACTACTAACATTACAAGACAACTTTACAACTGCATATTGTTAATGGAAGGAGAATAATGCAAGCAGCATTTACATCATCTTGAATTATGAGAATGTCGGCAACCTGTTTTATATTTACATGACTCACCTTTGCCAATAACAGTATTATGAAAATGATAGATTGCTACTCACCATAAAGATGACACATCGAGTCGCGCGCGCACACACACACACACACACACACACACACACACACACACACACACACACTTTTGCTATAAAAGCAAGCACACATCATGCACATTTGAATCTATAATCATCCATGAGTATAAGTCCATGCACCAGTCTTGAAGGGAACATGAGTAGATAATAAGCTGCAGAATAGCTTTCCAAAGCAGATTCTTTGTAAAACAGTTGCCATGCTGCTTGCCTCCATTGTAATTAGGTGGAGCACTCAGAAAAGAACGTGTCGAAGTCACCTCATCGTGCAGCTTTACAATCTGATAATAGACTCCTATGGTGTCCTCATTTCCCTCTTTTGATGATCTGACACTCTGGTAGACAGCACTCTCTAATTGTGACTTTATAGTGACACCTCTTTATTAATAATTTCTGTGACCCATTCCATGTGATGGAATGGTACATTTGCATAATATTTTAACCTGTATCGTGCTTCAAAATTGAATTTCAATTGAAACAGCAACTCTCCTTCTATGGATATAAAATGGTGTAGGCCTAAATATAATTTTAACAAAATAAAATTATAGAAATGTTAATTGGTATTTTGTAAATAAGTAAAAATAAATGTGTGATGGAATGGGACTCAGACAGGATATAAAATACACCAGCCTGTGAAACATCACTGATGTCTAAGCCAGGGAATGAAAAACCTTTGTCAGTGGTCAGTGTCCACCATATCAAAAATCTGAAAATATAAGACCTAGGTACCCATGAAGTATTATGAGCTTTTAATTTAAATTTGCGGGTCAACTGAAGCATTTAGTGCAACATCGCAACTCATAACCAAACTGTCACCTTTCACCGTAAGGTAGATCTCTGGCTACATGACGTATCAGTATGTCACTTCATTTAAGTTACACTGAGGTGACCAAAAGTCATGTGATACCTTCTGATATTGTGTCGGACTTCGTTTTTCCCGGCATAGTGCATCATCTTTATGTCACATGGGCTCAACGAGTTGTTGGAAGTCCCCTGCAGAAATATGAAGTCATGCTGACTCTATATCCATCCATAACTGCACAAATGTTGCTGGTGCAGGATGCTGTGCACGAACCGACCTCTCAATAATGTACTATAAATGTTAGATGGGATTTACTTCAGGTGATCTGGGTGGCCAAATTGTGTGCACAAATTGTTCAGAATGTTCGTCAAACCAGTTGTGAACAGTTGTGGACTGGTGACATGACATCGTTGTTTGGGAACATAAAATCAGTGATGGCTGCAAATTGTTTCCAAGTAGCTGAACATAATGATTTCCAGCCAGTGACTGGTTCACTTGAATCAGAGGACCCACTCCATTCCATGTAAACACAGCTCATCATCATCATCATCATTTGAGCCACCACCAGCTTACCAGTGCCTTGTTGACAGCTCAGGTCCTTGGCTTTGTGGGATCTGCACCACACTCAAGCCCTACCGTCAGCTCTTACCAATTGAGTTTGGGACTCATCTGACCCATCATCTAGGATCCTACCAGTACGGTCACTAGCCAGAAGAGACTCTGTAGGCGTGGCGTGCTGTTAGCAGACACACTCGTGGGTCGTCTGCCATCATAGCTGTTAATGCCACATATCACTGCACTGTTCTAATGGATATGTTTGTCATACATCCCACATTGATTTCTACAGTTATTTCATGCACTGTTGCTTGTCTGTCAGCTCTGACAACTCTACATGAACACTGCTCTCGGCCGTTAGTTAAAGGCTATCGGCCACTGCGTGGCCCCTGGTGACAGGTAATGCCTGAAATTTGGTATTCTCGTCACACTCTTGACACTGTTGATCTTGGAATATTGAATTCCCTAACAATTTCTGAAATGCAACGTCCCATATGTCTAGCTCCAACTACCATTCCATGTTGATGGTCTGTTAATTCCTTTCATGTGGCTGTAGTCACATTGGAAACCTTTCCACATGAATCACCTGAGTACAAATGACAGCTCCATCGATGCAATGGCCTTTTATACCTTGTGTATGTGATACTACTGCCATTTGTATATGTTCATATTGCTATCCCATGACGGCTGTCATCTCACTGTATTGTATTCACATTCACTGAGCTCACAAACTCACAACCAAACTTTTTACCTTGTGATATATCCTTACAGTATGCTACAAATCAGTTCACAACACACTATATTCCAAAAACTAATATAAACACAAAAAAAAAGTTCTCTTTCCTGTTTGCACACATGACATCACATGCAGCATAATCATTACATTGCGGGATGAAGCTGATATCTGATATGAGTAGGATCTGGTGATCCAATGTGTTGTTCCCGCTGTTTTTTTCTGAAGGAGATAACGTCTTGTGTATCATCATCTACTGTTAGAACTTGTCACATCAAGTACTTAATTGATTTTCTGGCTTTCAGCTTAACATCAACAGAGGAACCCACATAAATATCTGTCTTTTTGTCAATCAATTGCCTATTGACTTCATTATTTAGTGTGTGCTCAGGAATCTTTGTTTCATTTTCGTCTGAAATAAACTGTGTGCAGAGTGTGTTAGGTATAACATAGATATCATGAATTGCATCCAGTAGAGACCTAACCTGTTCACTTGATCCCTAGAACAAAAGTCACCATTATTTATTTCATCTTTTTTTTCCCATCAACACAGCCTTTCCAGTAAACTTACTGTCATGCTGTATTATGTGAAGACTATATAGAATTTATCACTTTAGTCACACTAGGCCTATTGCTAATTGAAGAAATATTAATGAAAACACACACTGCAATAAATATCAAATGTTAGTTAAGATAAAAAAAAAAATAAATCTGGATTTCAAGGGTGTCTTCAATCTACTCTCTTAATCTGTGACCAAATGGGACAAGTTATAAAAAAATGAATTTCAATGTTACAGTGTTTAAGATGTTTATTATTTGCAAATTATATGATTTTCCCGGAATTTCTTAACTTGTGAAACATACTTGCATTGAAAATACCATTAGAATTTTTTGTATTATTTAAGCTGCTTGTTCTACTGTGACAGAATGAGACAGTAAGAAATACAGTGTTTTATTTAATTAAAAGGCATGTTTACATTATGGCATAACAATTAATTTCAATATATTAGTGACAGAAGTACTAAATAATTTCTTTTTTAAAAATAGAGAAAATTAATTTCAACTTTCCGTAGAAAATGCTTTCCTAAACCATTTTTCAAGAGCTCCCTTTCTTACTAGCAGATACCTAAGTATTACATATGCAGTTGCAAAGAAATTACTTTGATCCAATATGTATTTTATTTTGTGTAGGCAACTTGAACTTTGCTGCAACAATTTTACTTTTATGGATTATTAAAAATACTCTGTAGTTTGGTTTTGCTTTTGGTGAGATGGCTCTTATGCCCTTTTTAAATGTAGGTTTTCCCCATAATACTGTGATTAGCTTTGCCAATCTTGTAATTACTTCACTTCCAGTTGATTAAAATCTGTCATCTTTTTATGATGATGTATGTACTCATTTCAGAATATAAAGTTTGGATGCTGTTTATTTGTGACATTATTTAGGCATAGGTAGCCTGGTCAAATGGTGACATTATTTCTGCCTCAATATCATGAAAAGATATTGAAGATCAGATTAGATTTACTTTTATTCCAATCGATCCGTAGTGAGGAGGTTCTACAGGATGTAGAACATGTCAGAAAAACCATAATACATGACAAATATTTACAACTCAAACAAATAAGCTAATGTACCATTTCACAGGTCCGAAGTGGAATGATTGTCATTTTTTTTTAAATGAACACTATATGAAAGAACCATTTTACAAACCTTAATGCACTGAATTTTTAAAAAAAGTTTTTTTTATTTGTAGGGTAATAAACATGTAATAGAACTACTATAATACTTACTTACAATGAAGCACATTACTGCACTGAAGTGGTGCAGAAGTTAGATTGTACACACACACACACACACACACACACACACACACACACACACACACACACACAAAATCAGTTGGTTCTACTGAGAAATTTATCAATGGAGTAGAAGAAGTTGGCCACCAATAAATCCTTTAGGCTTCTCTTAAACTGAATTTCATTAGTTGTTAAGCTTTTTATGGCAGCTGGCAAGTTATTGAAAATGTGTGTTCCTGAATAATGCACACATTTTTGTACCAGAGTAATTTGTGACAAATTTCATTAAGGAATAAATATATTGGGAAGCAGTAGTTAGTATCCCTAGTTCCCTAAACAGGCTTCTGCAGGATGTTCTTGAGTTCATACCACATAAAACTCTTACAGCACATTTTTGTGCCCAGAAAACGTTAGCTTGACTTGATGAATTACCCCAAAAAATAATCCCATGTGACATTATGGAATGAAAGTAAGCCCAGTATGCCAGCTTTTTCATTTTTATATCCCCTATGTCTGACACAATTCGCATTGCAAATAGAGATTTATTAAAACGCTTCAACAGTTCTGTGGTGTGCTCCTCCCAGTTGAATTTATTATCAAGCTGTAATCCCAAGAATTTAACACTGTCCCCTTCTTCTATCTGCTTGTCATCGTATGTTAGGCATATACTCGTGGGACACCCCTTAAAAGTTCTGAACTGCGTGTAGTGTGTTTTTTCAAAGTTTAGTGACAAAGACTTGGCTAGGAACCAGTGATTAATGTCCACAAATATTTTATTAGCCAATCTTTCTGAGACTACACTTGATTTGCTATTTATTGCAATGTTTGTATCATCGGCAAACAAAACGAACTTGGCATCTGGTAATGTTACTGATGAAAGGTCATTGATATACACAAGAAAAATTGAGGGCCCTAAAATGGAACCTTGTGGGACCCCACATGTAATTAGTTCCCAGTTGGATGATGCCTGATAGCTTAAATTATAATTCAGTGCAAACTTTTTGTACAAATACTAAATAATTCTTCATACTTAAAGTCTTTGTGCTGTAGTGGGAATAGGCTCCTTAATGGCTTTACTCTTTTTTTTTTTTTATTGTTACTAGTTGTGAAAATTATTGATCACAGATCATGGGATTGTAGTTCTATTATGCCAGTTATGTTTATTTTTGCCACCATGCAGGTGTGCTAGAGAGTGCAACAGTTGTTACACTGAAAGTAATCATACATGATATCTTTCTCTCACGTTCTTGATTAATGTAATAGATTTTTGGTTCACCAATTGTGGAACCTACATTGGTTTTTAAGTATGCAGTTATCATTGTCATTGCTGCTGTTTATTGTCTTTTGTGTGTGTGTGTGTGTGTGTGTGTGTGTGTGTGTGTGTGTGTGTGTGTTTCTTGCCACACAAAATTACAGTATTTTTTAAATTTATTTCCATTGGCAGTACCAGAGACTGGAACTTCGGCAGATAAATCCTGTGATTTGAAGTTCTCGAGTGAACTTTGTTTCGAGACCGGTAAAGATGATATAAAAAAAAGAATATGAAGGTTTTCCTATCTGCTGCGTAAGTAATTTCAAACTTTGTGAAGAGGCAATATTCTTTTTTTCATAATCCTTGGCACGTTTTGGTTTGTTATTCATTTGATACTGAGCATTTCATTAGGTCCTTGTTTTGTACCCTACTGAAATGTGGCTTTTTCCTAGACTGTTTTATATTGTACTTCTCTCTTTTTACCTCCTCCAGTTTAATTAATTAATTAATTTATTTTAGGTTGTTGATAATGCCTTAAGAAGTTGTAGTTCCTGCTGCAACCTTAGTTACTGCAGCAACATCAAATATTTTTTCAGTGTGAATCATAGATCAATGTGAAGCGCTAGGCTAAAGTTTAGGTTAGGGCCAGCGTCAGTTGCAGTGGTGTTTCTCTAATGCTCATAGGTTGGCAATGCCTCTCTTTGTGTAGCCAGTGGGGCTATACTTAAATGTAAACAATGAGAGAGAAGAGTCAGTGAATTTTTATCATTGAAATTGAAACAATTCCCTTGAAGAGGGATAACTGTACATATTACTTGCATATACCGTCAATTAACTCTGTTTTCAAGTTCGCTAACAACTGTAATTAACCTCAAAATGCTTTAGGAAACTAGTAATTTTTACTACAGGTTTTTGTGTTGCTTTAATAGAGATCATGTTTTGTGTATATGTTTTAATTCTTATAGGGAATTTACAACTTTTTAGCTCAACACATCAAAATATAATCAGTGGGCTTCATTTAAAATTATTGGTTCACTGTTTTGTAATACATTGCACCAACCAAAATGCAACCCCACTGTGAATGATGTCCTCGAACACAGGACGAGTTGATTGACATTCGTAAGTAGCTGGAAATCATCCTGACTACTGTCAAATGATTGACAGCTGGTACGAATCAGTGTGTTGGAAGAGCTCCCGAGAGTCGTGTATCTATGATACCGGTACCAGAGGTACCTCAAGTACTTTTTTTTCCTGTGGATCTTGTCTCCTCTGCAGAAAGTACAGGATCTGTCATTAGTTGTGTACTTGACTGTGAATGGCATGTCAATGGTAGATCTAGGCATCTTGTACAGGGTGGATGGTGACCAGGGAGAACTTGGGGTGTTGTACCGATCCCCCTAACCAACAAGTTTGAGGTACTGTCTTTCACAGAAACTGAGCCACAGGGACTCACTTAACTTGTTTTTGGGAAACCTGATTTGTTCTGGTGTCAAGAGGAGGCAAACACAAGAGGGTAGTGGTCCATTAATTGTCAGTAGTTCAAACATATAGTGAATAATGGTACTCATTAGGGAAATGACAACAAGGGACAGGAAAGGACACCGTGTGCACTCAGTGCCTATGCCTGGAGGTCTCATTTAACATGTTGAAGAGGCTATTCCACCAGCCATTCAGGGAACAGGATGCAACCAACTGCAGATAGTGACACATGTTGGAACAAATGATGCCTGTTGTCTGGGCTCTGAGGTCATACTTTGGTCATTCTGGCGACTAGTAGAGGTGGTTGAGGAGACCAGCCATGTGCATGGAGTAATTTGCAGCATTGTCCCCAGAACTGATCGTGGCCCTTTGGTTCTGAGCTGAGTGGAAGGACTGAACAAGAGGCTTTGAAGGTTCTGTGAAAGCTAAGCTGTGACTTCTTGGACTTGCACCATAGGATTGAGAACTGCAGCATCCCCCTAAATGGCTCAGGTGTGCACTACACAACAGAGGCTGCTATACAGGTAGCTGACTACGTTGGGGTGCACACAAGGTTTTTTGATTAGGTGACTTTCCATCCAGTCTACATAATGATAGCTGTAGGAAACCCAGACGTATCAGTGTAAGATCGAAATGCCTCCCACAGATGAGAGTATTCCTATTATAATGGTTAACTGCCAAAGCATTCGCAACAAACTGCCAGAGTTTGAAATGCTCATGCAAATACTCGTGCAGAGCAGTCAAGTTCACATAATACTAGCTACAGGAAGCTGGTTGAAAACTGAAATTAATGGCAGTGGGATTTTTGGGGAAAATTTTTGTGTATATTGAAAGGATAGGCGAGTGGGAATTGGAGGTGGTGTATTTGTCGCAGTTGACAAGAAATTGTTTGGGCAAGATTCAGTATCAGGGGTGGGCATAAAATGATAGTTGGATCCTTCTCTCGCCCACCAGACTCATCTCCTGATGTAACTGAAAACTTCAGAGGAAACTTCAGTTCACTTCTACGTCAGTTCCCCAATCATACTGTAATCATCAATGGAGACTTTAGTCATCCAACAATTAATTGGGAAAATTACAGTTTTGTTAATGGTGGGCATGATAAAAATACACTATGAAGCATTACTAAATGTCTTATGTGAAAACTATCTAGAACAGACAGATAGGAGCCCTACTCATGGTGGAACTATATTGGATCTAAAGGCAGAAAATAAACCTCACCTCTTTGCGGGTGTCCATATTGAAATTGGTATCAGTAAGCATGACACAGTTGTGGCAGAAATGATTACCAGCGTACAAAGGAGAGTTTAAACGTCTGTGCAGTCACTGTAAAGAAACAGAGATTACTGCATAATAGGTGAAAATAAAGCGTAGGGGTATAGATATAGAATTGCTCTATGAAACACAATTGGCTGTCAAGAGAGCAATGCACGGTGCCTTTGATGACCATCATAGCAGAATATTGTCAAATGATATTTCACAGAACCCAGAAAAATTCTGGACTGCTTGTAGCATCAAGGTTAATCACCAGTCCCCAGTGTATAGACAGGATCTGAAATTGAAGGTAGCAAAGCAAAAGATGAAATGCTTAACTCGATGTTCAAATGTTCCTTTACAAAGGAAAACTCAGGAGAAATGCCCCAATTTAAACCTCGTACCTCTCAAAAGATGAACGAAATAGGTAATACTGTCGGTGTTGAGAAACAGCTGAAATTGTTAAAATTGAACAAAGCTCCATTGCCTGATAGAATGCCCCTGCTGCAGGTCCGGGGGTAAGAATAGGCCAGAGGTATTCCTGCCTGTTGTAAGAGGCGACTGAAAAGAGTTTCACACGTTTCAGCCTTTATGTGATGGTTCCCTGTACGGTTTGACCTCCATTCTTCAAAATTTTCCCAAAGAGCGAGCCGTTTGGGGAAGGACGCCTTGCATGGTGCATTATGCATTGAGATCATGTGCCCCACCTCTCATCTGTGTCAACTACAGAGAGCACCATTCGCCTTGCTCGGCAGACTGCAGGATTCTCTAGAAAGAAAGGAAAATCATTGAGTACAAGACCCTGGACCAAGTGACCTACACTGAGCTAAGAGAAAATTTGAACGCCTGCATCCTTTACGAATGACATTGTTTTAGTTCTGGCGCCATCAGCTCTGCCATCCCCAGTCACCTCTCGGAGCCGGAAGACTACACCTGCCCCCTTGATGGTCGGGGGGCATTTCCCTCCCTGTTGCTAGCGCTCCACCTACTTTGCTTCGGGAGCAACAGCCCCAGACCCAAACAGGTGTTCCTGGTGTTACCATAAATGGCGTGTTATCTACCAATGCAAACGCAATTGCCGAGCACTTTGCCCGAGCACTTTGCCCGAGCCTCTTCGATGGAGAATTACCCCCCAGCCTTTCACACTCTCAATATGCAGCTGGAAGGGAAAGTCCTCTCATTCACTACATGCCACAGTGAATCCTATAACACCCCATTTACAGAGTGGAAGCTCCTCAGTGCCCTTGCACATTACCCAAACACAGCTCCTGGGCCTGATTAGATCCACAGCCAGATGATTAAACATCTCTCATCTGATTACAAGCGACATCTCCTCGTCGTCTTAACCAGATCTAGTGCGATGGCATCTTACCATCACAGTGGCGGGAGACCACCATCATTCCATTGCTCAAACCCGGTAAAAACCTTCTTGATGTGGATAGCTATCGGCACATCAGCCTCACCAATGTTCTTTGTAAGCTGCTGGAATGTATGGTGTGTCACGTAGCGTACTGGCTTCATGTCGGGGAGGCTTCCGCCAGGGTCACTCTACCACTGATAATCTTGTGTCCCTCGAGCCTGCCATCTGAACAGCCTTTTCCAGATGCCAACACGTGGTTGCCGTCTTTTTTTGACTTATGTAAAGCATACGACATGACCTGCCAACATCATATCCTTGCCACATTGTATGAGTTGGATCTCTGGGGCCCCCTCCAGATTTTTATTGAAAACTTCCTGTCACTCTGTACTTTCTGTGTCCATGTTGGTGCCTCCCATAGTTCCATCCATATCCAGGATAATGGAGTCCTGTAGGGCTCTGTATTGAGTGTGTCTCTATTTTTATCGGCCATTAATGGTGTAGCAGCAGCTGTCGGGGCCCTCAGTGTCACCTTCTCTGTATGCAGATGACTTCTGCATTTTGTACTGCTGCTCCAGTACTGGTGTTGCTGAGCGTCGCCTACAGGGAGCCATCCACAAGGCGCAGTCATGGGCTCTAAGCCCACAGCTTCCAGTTTCCTGCCGCAGAGTCATGTGTTATGCACTTCTGTCAGTGTTGTGCCGTTCATCCGGACCCAGAACTTTATCTTCATGATGATCCACTCACTGTAGTGGAGACATACCGATTGTTAGGACTGGTTTTCGATGCTCGATTGACTTGACTTCCTCATCTTCGTCAGCTTTACCAGAAGTTCTGGCAGCACCTCAATGCCCTCCGTTGCCTGAGCAACACCAGTGGGGTGCAGATCGCTCTAAGCTGCTGCAGCTCAACAGAGCCCTTGTCCAATCCCGAATTGACTATGGTAGTGTAGTTTATGGTTCAGCAGCGCCCTCAGCGTTGCATATACTCAACCCTGTGCACCACTGCGGGGTTCAACTAGCGACAGGAGCTATTAGGACGAGTCGGGTGACCAGTGTACTGGTGGAGGCTGGGGTCCCTCCACTGCAGATCAGACGTGCACAACTGCTCGCCAGTTACGCAACACACATTCGTAGTTCTCCTGAGCATCCAAATTACTGTCTCCTTTTCCCACCTGCGGCAGTCCATCTCCCGCATAGGCAGCCCAGGTCGGGGCTAACGATTGCGGTTCGCATGCGGTCCCTTCTCTCCGAACTAGACTCCTTCCCTTCACCATTTCTACTTGCGGTCCGTTCACACATGCCTCCATGGTGTACACCTCACCGCAGCTTCGTCTGGACCTTTCACGTGACCCTAAAGACTCCGTTAACCCTGCGGCTATCCGCTGTCACTTCCTCTCTATTCTTGACATGTTCCGGAGCGCTGAAATGGTTTACACCGATGGCTGATGGTCGCATTGGCTTTGCCTATGTTCACGGCAGCCATATTGAACAGAATTCCTTACACGATGGCTGCAGTGTATTCACTGCAGAAGTGGTGGCCATTTCTCGTGCACTTCAGTATCTCCGTTCATGCTCTGGGGAGTCTTTTCTGTTTTGTACTGACTCCTTGAGCAGCCTGAAAACTATCGACAAGCGCTACCCTCGTTATCCTTTGGTAGTGTCCATCCAGGAGTCCATCTATGCCCTGGAGCGGTCCAGTCGTTCAGTGGTGTTCGTCTGGACCTCTGGTCACATCGGAATCCCAGGAAATGAACTTGCTGACAGGCTGGCCAAACAGGCTACACAGAAACCACTTCTGGATATGGGCATCTCCGCAACTGACATGCTTTATGCCGCAGGTTTTTTCTGCTTTGGGAGACGGAATGGCATAACAGTACACACAACAAACTCCATGTCATTAAGGAGACTATGAATGTGTGGAAGTCTTCCATGCAGGCCTCTCACAGGGAATCAGTTGTCATCTGCTGGCTTCGCATTGGCCACACTTGGGCGATCCACGGTTACCTCTTGCACCGTGAAGACTCACCTGTGTCGGTGCGGCTTCCGGTTGACAGTGGCCCACATTCTTCTGCTCTGTCCTCCTTTGGCTGCCCTGCTACTTCATCTTTGGTTGCCGGACTTGTTATCATTGATTTTTATCAAACAATGCCTCATTGGCTGATGTGGTTTTACGTTTAATCCGTGAGGGTGGGTTTTATCATTCAGTCTGAGTTTTAGTGCATGTCCTTTGTCCCTCTGTGTCCTCCACCCTAGTGCTTTTAGGGTGGAGGTATTAATGTGTTGCAGGGTGGCTGGCGTTTCCTTTTTATTTTTGTGGTCGGCCAGCCACTGTAATCTGCTTTCTTGTTTTACTCTCTTCTGTTTCTTGCATCTCTCTGTTGTTTTCTTGTCCTCTTTTGTTCCTTTTAGTGTTTGTTGCCTTTCCTTCATTCTTGTGGCTTTTCCATTCTTTCCATTTTGTGTTACATGTCTCATCTGTTTTATTCTCACACTTGTGGCATTGTTTTATTAGGAACAAGGGACTGATGACCTCGTAGTTTGGTCCCTTTCCCCCTCTTATAAACCAACCAACCAACCATCCCCAGAGTCAGATTCTCCTTCTCCCTCCAGTCGAACGTCACTTAGCCCTAAAACACTTATATTATGTCCCTCCATTTCTGTCTTCACATTTTCTAATATTTATTTCTTATTCACCACGTTAATATTTCGTGCAGCAGTTCTCAATAAAGGTCTCTCTTTTCCTATTCCTGTTTTAATGTTGTGCTTAGTTCTCCTGTGTAAGTTCCCACTTGGAGACCAGTTTGTGGACTTGTTCCGGAATATTTCTTCTCAGGAACAGCCGTGCTTCAGAGCACAGTCCAGTGGCGCTAGGGATACCGTATGGGTCTTTAACATGGTGATTTCCCCTTTCCTTCTGTAACTTACGCTGTTAGTCTTGTTGGGCCCATCTACCTGTGGTTGTGGTTTCCCACTCTGAGGCCAAGAGAGTACCTTGCCTTCTATCTGCTCATCCATCCTCCAAGGAGGCTGTTGGCACTTGGTCGAATGGGTCTCCATATCCCAGGGGATATTCGGTCCTTGCGTCATTAGTCGTGTATGAGATAAATGTTACTTTTTCTCTGTCACATGGCGGTGACATCAGGATTTTCCTTTCATTGAGTCTAAGACCAAATGGATCTCCCAAGACTCTCCAGTACTGTTTATAAATGCAATTACTTTAACAGTGTAAAAATATAAATAGAATTTTGATGTTAACATTGATAAAAATCAGTTGTGCTTTGAATATGTGCGTTACAGTGGAATTTAAATATTACTTGTTTCAATAAATCCTCAGTGCAGGAAGTTTGACAACATGAAGGATTGTTTCTGGATTCTCTATCACCTTTTCTCTCTAGTGAGATAAAATTTTTTGAAAAGGTAATTACTTTTTGTAATACGAAATTTAGTAAATTGCATGTTTCATGAATTTCAGTGTTGCTTCCATTATGCGGTAATTTCAAAAATTATTTACAAGTTGTGGTCAATAACAAACTAGACTGAGAATCATTGTGATTTAAATTGCACCATAATTGGTTAGTATTGTTTTAGTGCATATTTTCAATAGTTTTGGCGGCGGCGGCGGTAGTGAAGGAGGAGGAGAATTATTTCACCTTTTTTGGTGTTAGTTTACTAGTTTCTACCCACTCATTTAATTTCTCAAGTTCCTGGCTTGCAGTGGTGGACTCCCATTTTACACACAGAAGCAAATCAATGCACATATCACCAGGATTCATTATAAAACAATTAAAACATTGCTGCCATTGATTTTCAAATTTGGCTTTGGTCAGCTTAAACAAATGCAATGAACAGTTTCTGCAAAGCTTTCTTGTAGTTAATTCTTCATGCAGAATTTACTGTAATTTTTTTCTGATGTGCCTTTGGCACAGCTGTTTCATATGCTTTTGATTGCTGCCTCTACAATACTGTATTTGCACTTTCTTGACATTTTCGTATACGATTGGTTTTGGGATGTCCTTCACACAGATAAACTTCAAGAAAAATATGGTGTGATGGAATTCAGCTACCAGTCTGTTTGTTGTTGAAATGTGTAGGGGACTTCTTATAAACCTCTAGCAATTTTGAGAGTGCCTGTGCTGATAAACTGTCAAAAATACATCATTTTATGATGACTTATTATACCAGAGTAACCATTTGAATGAAACATACTCAACATGACCACCTGGAAAGGCAATGTGAACAAAACTAGTTCGTTGTCCAAATTGGCACTTGAATTATGTTATCGCGTAACATGTACAACAAACAGAAACAAAATTTCAACAGTATCAATGTTCTCTCTGTCCCTTGAATTTCTTTTCCTTGGCCTCATAGCAGACCTAACAATGCATTTAGATTCAGTCACTTTTCCCATTAGAATAATCACAGTCTTTGGGCACATATAAATTAGCAGGTTAATTTATTTTGTGTGTTTTCATTCATTGATATTGTTCTGGATATTTTGAGTAACTTCCATGTAAGAGTAAGGTACTCTTTGCACAAAAGAAACGATGTAGAATGGGGTACATACACAGCCTGTTTTTATTCTGTTTTATTTATTGACTCATAGCCTGCTCTCGTACAGATAATATATAAATGTTACAGAATGTTACTATTACATTGTGTTGTGGCTGCATTGTGTTGATGTTAGATGTGGGTGTCTGCTGAAAAACAGTTTATCAGAAATGTGTGTTGTTAGTTGTGGGATCCTATATTGCCAGCAGAACTGTCATAGTGGCTTTGGATGACTAAGCTAACAAGTTTATGCAAGAAGACAAGTGTAATTTCATTGTCTGGGACACCCAGAGAAAAGGTTGTTGACCACCTCTTCTCTACAAGATTTATTTATTTATTTTGCTGTTAAGATCTGTATGGTCCATGATGTATATGCTGTGATAGGTCATACATTCCATTAATTCCAAAACCAACAGTTGTATGCTAATAATAATATCATACACAACTGTGGCATTCAGTCACAATTCCTATATACAACATTGTTTGGAAGTACAATAATAATTTGAAAGACCACAGTTCAGCTAGTGGTTTGTGCAGCCTTTCACTGCTCAGTCTAAAAGATATAAACTATTTGGAAGAGCAATAAAGAAATGTAACTGGAAGATAATAAGAGGAGCTAATAATAGAAAAATAGGAAGAGAGATGATTAGGTCCCCATCACAGCTGCCTAGAGGGGGAAGGGGGAGGGGTTTGGTGGCCTTTTAATATATGTCAAGCATATTTCCTTTATCCATGTGCATATATTCTATTACAACATATTTCCTCTTCCATATAGTCAGGTGTGGCTCCAGCTTTATAGATCGAGAGCCTTAGCTCCCCTTAAAAAGCCATTGTTAGTACTAAGGAACATTACGGTACAGTGCAAAGTTACAACTGGAACCTCATTGGAAAACATCCTGTGCCTTAAATGAGTACATTGGTTGCTATGGAATGGTGTAGATGGTATGGAACTGTTGTTATGTGATCATGTGACCTACCATGTTGACATAAATGGTTTCATTAAAGTGATTTGAATGTGCCAGTTTGTTGTATGAAATCAGCATAGTAAGGTGGATTGACATGGAGTTGTGACACAGTGAGCGAAAGGAGCTGTTGTGTTTGGACATACCCATGATGAATGAAGCTTGTTTTTGGTGTATCAGCACAGATAGTCTGATGTGTCTGCAAGGAATGGTGTACCACACATGGCCATGAAACATGGTGTAAAAAGATCATAACCTGCAGGATCTTGAGGCAAACAAGCGTCACGCATTGACAGTGACAGTCCATTTCAAAACAGGAAGAATTTGCTGCTGAATGCAGGTCCATGTCAATCAGTTCCTAAATGAACATTGCGAAGGGAACTACATACTGTGGACACTTAGTCTGGTACGTAGTGAAAGGCCATTGCTCACAACAGTACATAAAACTATGTGCCTTCAATGTAAGAAACAACAGAGAAACTGGACAGTAGCAGATTGGAGGCACGTAATGTGGTCTGATAATTTGCCATTTTACCTGCTTTCAAACGATGCAGTATGTCAAGTGTACCAATGGTCCGAAGAGACATTTTTGTACCATAGTGTGTGGAGGGTATGCAGCTAGGGCTGGAAGTGGGTCTGCACAGTTTCGGGAATGTTTTACGTACCGTGATGTTGGTCCACCTATTTGTGTCTTGAATGTGAACCAGAATGTTTATATCAACATTATCAGGACGAAGTGTTGCCCTTTCTTATACATCCTTGGGATGAGTATGCTGTGGACACTCCCATCTCCCAAGATATGCTCACAAGATAAGATGTGCATGTTCTCGGTCCAACGAACACTCGGGCACCCTGTCACACCTCGACTGGCCCTTTAAAGCACTCAGTTGTAATTGTGTAGACAATGTCTGGCTCTGTTTGGTACAGCAGGTGAAACATAGCAATTGGTATCCCCACATTTTAATAGTTTTATAGAATCTAATCATCAGTGAGTGGCTTCATATTTATAGTAAGGGAAAGGTAACCACTTACTTATACAAGACTGGTGCACAGCACACAGAAGCATATAATAGGAAATGGTTAACACTAGCTTTCAAGCTCTTGCTCATTTTCCAATAAGAATACATAGTCACACACAACCACACAGACACCAAATGTGCATCCACAGGCATGAGTGTGTTCATTGGTGCCCACATGGTTTTGTGTGTAAATGTGTGTACTCTTATCAGAAAAAAAGGAGGATCATCAGAGCTAGTGTTAACTATTTTCTATTATGTGCATCTGTACACCACACATCAGTCCTTTGTAAGTAACTGGTTGCCCTTCCCTTATTTTACATATTTTTTTATCCAGGACTATCCATTATTGTTATAATGAGTGGCTGCAGCTGGCTATGGCATAAACAAAAATAGTTGTTGATGTCGTCCCTCACCAGATTGAGGCCATTATAGAAGTTTGAAATGTGTTACGTGACATTACCATTTTTTGCCTGGTATGCTTATTTTGCACAAGATGTGGGGACAGCACTTTTTTCCCTGTTTGCGCAGTGTTTTAAGTGAGAATGTTGCTTAGGATGTGGACAGGTAATGGTGGAAATGTGAACTCCATATGCATAATGTTGTCACTGAACACTTTATGTTCACTGTTTGGCAATCCCCCCCACTTGCACGCACTGTAGGATCCTACTCCATATTTTGCACCTGCAGCACACTAGTAAGTCCCCAGTGATGGAATTTCTTATATTCTGTTAGCAATTTCATGGGTATTTTGTTTACTAGGTTGTTAATTATACAGTATTTTTCGGGGTATCTTGCAGAAGTGTCTAGGTCAATTGCAAGTGGAGTGTTCTATCTAAAGGTGTTAAACAATTCTCATTGGAAGATGGTGTGTTTTGGAGTTCCTTCATCTGAGCATTTCCTGGCACCTCTCTTGAGTCCTTCACGTGAGTAGGATAAGGAGCATGTCGTGTCAAAGCTTTGTGCCTTAACTGGGATTGGGATTGACATGGCACGTGCGTGAGTCCATACCAAGTTGTCCAGCACTGGTTGCTTGACCATCTCAGAAAATTTTTATATTTGCTGGGTGAATTCCCCAATGTTTAGTAGTCACAAAAATATTTAAAAAAATATTGTTTATTATTTTGAAATCGCGGCCATATTTCTTCCAGGCCGCATGCGTTTCTTTGTATTTGCAAGCATCTACATTTTTTACAATTGCTCAGTAGTGGATTGTCCTAAGCCTTTCAAATAAAATGCATTTAGTTAAACACCTTCTGGGCTACAAATTAACATCATTATCACTTAGCTGAATGTATTCTTTAATATATTTTTAATAGTTCAAAGTTATCAGCCACAAATTAAAAGAAACTCAGTTTTTGAACAGTAATTTTCAAAAGAAATATTAATTTCTCAGCTTTAATATTTTTTTTCTGCTATTACACTGTGTAGTATAGTTACTTTTTGTAGAGTATCAATCGTGAGCAGCTTACACCTAAAAAAGTACACTATTTTTAAAAAAAGGATTTATTTAATTTTTCCATTTTGTGGCCTGCAATATCTTTGCTGGGGGACAAGATAAAAATCTGCAAATTTCACAGTTAAGACCTTTATGATATCAAACTTCAGTATAAATTTCAACTTTGAGATTCAATTGGAAGTTATGGAAAAAAAGTTACAAACACAGGTCAGATAAACATTTTCTAACATCTGCGATATCTAGGCTTATGGAATAAAATATATCAGTTACAGTATATGATTTAATCATATCTATGATTACTTACTCTTTTATTGAAAATAAGCCTACTAATTACATTATATTGTTCTCTTGTTATTTGTTTTTAGTACATCACTCATTTAACATTTCAGAAATTTGTTCACTCATTTTGGGTGTTAGATTATAAATTTGCCCAGTCACAGTTGTAAATTCATGGGAGACAGCTTCCTTAGTACATTTTTAAGTGGCATCCAAACTCGATCCTTCTCAATTTTTTTAAAAGATGTCCTTGATCCTGGAGGATGATAAAGTACAACATGTACATCTTTTCTTTGACAGTCAATCTTATCAACTTCTCCAGTCCACCACTGTTAATCGTAAACACAAGCCACTATGTCTTTATTTTGAAGAACCAGTTGTACAAGTTTTCCACACTGAAGAAGTTTACTATCAGGCAAAGTTGATGTGATCTTACACTTCAGTAAGTTGTGTGAATGCATACAAAACAATGAAAAGATAGAGTGCCTTTAATCTTCTGACAAGTGTTGTACCTTTCCTTCAAAACACTGTCATAGACTTCTTGTATTTCCTCACATTGTACAAAAACATGAACTGTGGCCTGTTTGTTTATCCAGTGGTGCCCTTGCACTTCATCGTGAACAATAAAGGAATAATTTTCTGGAAAGTCAATTTGCTTTTTGTCTTTCAAAAATTTACTATGAGCTTTTGCAATAAAATGATGCATTTTCAGATTTTCAAGGTTAGCCACCAACACTTCAAAAAACTATTCTCGTGATATATATTTTTTTACAGAATTCAATCATTTCTTGGGGTGTTATGATATGATTGTCATTGGTCCACTACCGACTTGCTTTTGTGACAGATCGTATTGTTGTACCCCCGGCACCATCACAAGCATTGTTCCCATGGCATGAAGTGAAAAAGTGCCATTCTATGTCAAACCCAAAATCTTCTTTATGAAAGGAGATGTTAATAATTTTTTTGTTTTATATTGACTTGCTGCCCCATCCAAAAAGTAAATCAGTTTTTTATGGAAGGATTGTGGTGTTTAATGTAGTTTGTTGAAAAAATGTGCGCTGCAGTAGTGTTGTGTTCAAGGTAGTCACTTATGACACAAAAGCTGTGGCTCATTAGTTTATAATAAATGAAAAGCACCAGTTTGCTTTTTTTTACAGTATTACTTATATTGTTAACGAGTTTTCAGCTTACAAGACCATCTTCAGACATTCATTAGTTTATCTTCATCTTTATGATAGAATACAAATGGATGAACTGTGGCCTGTTTGTTTACCCAGTGGTGCCCTTGTATTTCATCGTGAACAATAAAGGAATAATTTTCTGAAAAGTCAATTTGCTTTTTGTCTTTCAAAAATTTACTATGAGCTTTTGCAATAAAATGATGCATTTTCAGATTTTCAAGGTTAGCCACCAACACTTCAAAAAACTCTTCTCGTGATTTTATGACTGTCACCATTTCAGTTCTGTGTTGTGTCACCCCTTGTTTGTATTTTATATTGTCAGGCATCAAATCGTTGTCTTCGGATTCTTCAAACATGTCAAGTAAGTCTTGTTTGCCTGGACAATCTTCTCATTTTCGCTTGATCATACAATTGTAACTGTCAATATTGCCTACTATAACTCCCAAAAGGTCTTTATAGTCAACTCTAAGATTGGCCCCATCTATCATCAACTTTACGTTCTGATGATACTAACAAACACAAACCTTATGGGTACCAGATGCCCCTTCAACAATACACCATCTTGGTCTCAACTTACAAAACTTTGATATTCCAATTTTAATGTCAGGATTTTCTTTTTTAAATTCAGTGAATAGTTCGGTTAAATTACACAATATTAACCTTTTTTGACTTTGAATCTTAGAACCATTTTCTTTCACAGAAACAGTCTTTTTTGCCAGACATCAAATGGCTGTTATTGTCATTGTCATAATACTTAATAACTTTATTGAGTGTGTTTTCACCTACCAAATTAGATGCACTTTTCTTTTGTAGTGCTGGTAAAATTCCCTGTTCTCTTACTAACTGCCTTGTTAACTTAACAAGACATTCTGACACATTAAATTCATCAGTAACTTTTGCTCGACTCCAAGAATTCGGCAGTAAACTGATAATTTTATCCTCTTCGTTTGAAGTACTGTATTTAGTTTTTAGTTTTTCTATCAAATCAATTTATTCGGTTGGTGAAGTTTTAGAACTTCCATCTGTTTTAGTACAAATCGTATCCAAATTCTTTTTGGCTGTAACTGCCACTTTCTCAATTTTTGTATTCAAGGCTCTTGGTCTTTTATCTTGACTTAGCTTTCTAATTTTACAAGCTGTATCTACTTTTTTAATGTTTGCTGATAAGTCACAAAATTCTGTATCTGAGGTTTCACTATCCTTTCTCTTGTGAATTACAAATATCTCAGAATAACAAGTTGGACACAATGATTTTCCTGGGATGAGATTGACAAAAGGGCTTTTATTTTTGGAATAATGATCAAATGTTATTTCTTGCAGACCTTTTGTTATAGGTTTCTTATGTTTCTCAAAAGGACCCATGCAAGACTGACCAAAAAGGTGATGAAGTTATTTTAAGTATTTCATTTCATAGTACTTGCATGTTGATTTGACCTCTGGGCCAACTCGTAAGTGAAACAACACTTTCTCTTCTTCACTATAATCTTCGATTAAAGTAATGTCTTTAGGATACACTCCATACACACTTTTATGACCTGCTTCATTAATAATAACACCAACAGAACACTGAGACACCATCTTTAAACTGCACACTTCAAGAACTTCTAGCTAAATAATTGTGAGTAGACAATTGTTGGTGTAAGGGGGAAAACAACAGTCAGATTTGTATAGGCTCGCAGATGCAATTTTTAGCCTGCTGAAACAATTACCACAGTATTATTTCGAGAAATAATCATTAGCTAGTGTAATCTGGTGTGTTACATTATGCAATTGGTATACTTTATTTGATTAGCCTACCATGCCTACCAATTATTTTTTTCTTGGACCACTTTGTATGGATTGACCCACGTGTAACCAATACGCAGCAGCATTGTACAGAATACTGATGTCTGTTAGGTACAGTCCAAGAACCATATACCAAGAGTCCTCAAGAGTGGTTCAGACTGCACCAGATAGCCTTTCTAGAACACCACTATGCCCTCAATCCAACTGCGCCAGAACTGATTGTCACTATCAATGTGACACTTTGGTATACTTTCATGGTGTAATGTAGTGGCCTGAAATTTGTAGTGCCTGTACTTGATATAGGCCTATTGTACAATAATTTAGAAGTGACTTGTCCGCTACAGCTGATATGTGATCACTGCAGGTCATCTTTCTAGCTGTGGTAACTAATTCATTTGTTGGATTTCTAGTCACTGATAATCTAACTTTAAGCAGAATGTAGATAGGATAATGTGCTGCAATTGTCAGTTTGTTCACTGCAGATAACAAGCTTTATTCTCAAGACTGTCTCTTGAGTTCACAGAAACCCCTACTAGAAGATCACCAGTGTACACCATAATTTCCATTGCGTGTTTTGAGAGCTTCTGTCTACTGTGCCATATGTCTCATTTGTAGTGCTGTCTATGATTGGCAACCAAATTGATACTAGCTAAGTACGTGAAGCTCCCTGTGTGCCTGGAGTTGCTCACACAATAGACATTCATAGACCTTAGCCAGGCTATTTATAAGGGAAATAGGCCTGTTGGGCTTACATTCCGAGGAGTTCTTGTCTGTGGAGTTTTTGACAATTACTACTCTTGTCGTCTTCCATGATTCAGATACCTAACACAGTCACTATGCTTCATTTAGTATAGATGTTAAACAAGGTGCAAACTGTTGTACTGGTTTCTGCAGGTCTTACGTGTGGAATATCATTAGGTTTAGGTGAAGCTTCGTGGCAGATTAAAACTATGTACCGGACTGAGACTCGAACTCGGACCTTTGCCTTTTGCAGGCAAATGATCTATCATCTGAGCTACCCAAGCACGACTAACGACCCGTCCTCACAGCTTCAATTCTGCCAGTACCTTGTCTCCTACCTTCCAAACTTCACAGAAGCTCTTCTGCAAGCCTTGCAGAACTAGCACCCCTGGAAGAAAGGATATTGTGGAGACATGGCTTAGCCACAACCTGGGGGATGTGTCCAGAATGAGATTTTCACTCTGCAGTGGAGTGTGCACTGATATGAAACTTCCTGGCAGATTAAAACTGTGTGCCAGACCGAGACTCGAACTCGGGACCTTTGCCTTTCATGGGAAACTGCTCTACTATCTAAACCCGCCCCCCCCCCCCCCCCCTCTCCTGCGGGTTCGGGGGTAAGAATAGGCCTGTGGTATTCCTGTTTGTCGCAAGAGGCGACTAAAAGCTAAAAGGAGTCTCAAACGTTTTGGCCCTTATGTGATGGTCCCCTCTTGGGTTTGACCACCATACAAGGTCCATTCAAGTTCTAAGGCCTCCGATTTTTTTCTCTGGACTGGAAAGAGATAGAAACATGTGCATTGTTTTAAAATGAGGCCGCGTTCATTGTCAATACGTCCCAGAGATGGCAGCACCGTACGGCAGGTGGAATTGTACCGCCAGCGGCGAGAATGAGAACTGTTGTAAATACTTAAAATGGCGACGTTTTCCTTACTTGAACAGTGTGCAATCATTCGTTTTCTGAATTTGCGTGGTGTGAAACCAATTGAAATTCATTGACAGTTGAAGGAGACGTGGTGATGGAGTTATGGATGTGTCGAAAGTGCGTTCGTGGGTGCAACAGTTTAATGAAGGCAGAACATCGTGTGACAACAAACCGAAACAACCTCGGGCTCGCACAAGCTGGTCTGACGACATGATCGAGAAAGTGGAGAGAATTGTTTTGGGGATCGTGGAATGACTGTTCAACATACCGCCTCCAGAGTTGGCATTTCTGTGGGTTCTGTGCACACAATCCTGCACGATGACCTGAAAATGCAAAAAGTGTCATCCAGGTGGGTGCCACGAATGCTGACGGACGACCACATGGCTGCCTGTGTGGCATGTTGTCAAGCAATGTTGACGCGCAGTGACAGCATGAATGGGACTTTCTTTTCGTCGGTTGTGACAGTGGATGAGACGTGGATGCCATTTTTCAATCCAGAAACAAAGCGCCAGTCAGCTCAATGGAAGCACACAGATTCACCGCCACCAAAAACATTTTGGGTAACCACCAGTGCTGAAAAAAATGATAGTGTCCATGTTCTGGGACAGCGAGGGCGTAATCCTTACCCAATGCGTTCCAAAGGGCACTATGGTAACAGGTGCATCCTATGAAAATATTTTGAAGAACAAATTCCTTCCTGCACTGCAACAAAAACGTCCGGGAAGGGCTGCGGGTGTGCTGTTTCACCAAGACAACGCACCCGCAGATCGAGCTAACGTTACACAACAGTTTCTTGGTGATAACAACTTTGAAGTGATTCCTCATGCTCCCTACTGACCTCACCTGGCTCCTAGTGACTTTTGGCTTTTTCCAACAATGAAAGACACTCTCCGTGGCCGCACATTCACCAGCCATGCTGCTATTGCCTCAGCGATTTTCCAGTGGTCAAAACAGACTCCTAAAGAAGCCTTCGCTGCTGCCATGGAATCATGGCGTCAGCGTTGTGAAAAATGTGTATGTCTGCAGGGCGATTACGTTGAGGAGTAACGCCAGTTTCATCGATTTCGGGTGAGTAGTTAATTAGAAAAAAAATCGGAGGCCTTAGAACTTGAATGCACCTCGTATTTCAAAATTATTCCGAAGAGTGAGCCAATTGGGGAAGGGCACCTTACTTGGTGCATTGTGTCCATCGTGCATTAAGACCTTTAGCCAGCTTATTCGTCGTTGCATTGCAGTCCTGCTTGCTCTCCATCTCTTGGGTGAGGATACATTCCTGGGTGCAATTTCTGCCATGCACTCTGCAGTGTCACTTCCTGCACTGACGACGACCGTGGACCACTTGCCACCTAATACCCAACACGGTAGCCAGTCCATTGTGGTGGGGCCGCGATGTACCCTGTTGGTTATAGCGCCCTGACAACACAGGGATTGCTCTACTGATGCCTGCGCCATTAACTCCCCACGTATGCCAAGGAGTAGATGCTTTTGTCCCTGGGGCATCAGGACTCCTGGCAATGGCCATCATGCCAGGTGGCCCTTGCTGAGGCTGGGTGGTGCCCATGAGGAGGACCCTTGGTCGGAGTAGGTGGCGTCAGGGTGGATGATACTCAGTGAAGCATGGCATATCTCCTCTTGCTGGTGGCCAACCACCAGCAGTCTCTAAGCATACGAGGGCTCACTTTAATGCAAACATGTATGACCCCAAATCGTTCCCCTCCCTGTCCATACCTTGGGAGGAACGAAAGGCTATGAATGACAGCGGGACATATTCGCCCTGGGATCTAGTCGATACGAGACCTGATGGGGAATCCTTTGTGCCCATGAAGCCTCAGTTCTTTGTAGAGCATGTAGACGACAAGTTCGAGGAGGTGGAGAGCTTGTCAAAAGTGCGGTCCAGGTCAGCTGTGATAGAAACAGCATCCTCTGCCCAGTCACGGGCATTACTCGCTTTTAAGAAGCTGGGTGATGTTTCTGTTACTATCACACCCCTTAAAATCTTAAATATGGTCCAGGGACCTTCCTTTACAGTCCGATGACGATGCGGTGCTTCAAGTGTTGGAAGTTCAGCCATATGTCTTCCCCCTGTGCTTCCAGCCTCATATGTTGCAATTGTGGTCATCCATCCCATCCCGATACTCCATGTGCCCCATCTCCCATCTGTGTCAACTGCAGAGAACACCATCCCCCTTGCTCGCCGGATTCTACAGAAGGAACGGAAAATAATGGAATACAAGACCCTGGACAGACTGACCTACACTGAGGCTAAACGGAAATTTGAACTTCTTCATCCCGTGCTCATGACATCATCTTATGCTGCCACTGTCACTCCTTTTACAGCTCCATCTATTGCACCACATGCAGTCAGCTCTCAGAGCCGAAGGACCTCACCTGCCCCCTTGATGGTGGGGGGCACTTCTCTCCCTGTTGCTTCTGCACCACCTACCTCGGGAGCAGCACCTCCCCAACCATCGGGGACACCAGTCCCCACTTCTAAGCCAGAGAATCGTAAGTCTTCTTCAGCTTCTCTCATTACGATGGGATCCCTTGGGTTACTCCGTTCCCAGGTTCCTACCAGTGGGAAACCAAACACCCCCGAGGGGCTGAAGAAGCCCCAGGTAGTTGGTCGTAGGGCTTCACGGTCCTCTTCAGTCCCGGAGACCGAATCAAAGGAGCCCTCCCAGCAAGGGCAACCAAAGGAACAGCGTGAGAAATTGAAGACCCCTAAGACCAAGGAAATTGCGGTGGCATCCACTCCACCGCCCCCCCCCCCCCCCCTCCCCGGGAGAGTCCACAATTCTTTTGTGGATACGTGCGTAGCGAGCACGAGACCCCGAGCTAATGTGGCCCTCCTTCCTTTCCGGGCTGCATACCTTCCTTTTCCGCATCCTACCCTATGCCCCGTCTTCGCCCCCCCTCCCCTCACCTCTGGCTCTTTCCTTCCCTTTCTCCCCCTCTGGGAGTATGGTTTGTGCCTACGTCCGGAGATGGACGCTCGTAAATGTAACGCATTCTTCGCCTTCTCTGCTTGTATGTCTTCATCCTTCTTTTTTCCTTACCTTTTCTCTTTCCCCTTTTCTCCGCTGCGGCGTTTGAGACCTCTCTTCTTTTCTTTATCTTTCTTTGTTTTTCCCCTTTCTCTTTCTCCCTCCCTGTGCGTGTCTGAAGGCCGACCCACGCATTTTTGTGCGTAGCCGGTGACGGGGTAACGCGTAATTCCCCGCCCCAGGTAGACAGGTAGGACACTTACGTACCCCCTGGTAACGGCCAGGCCCAGGGAGGGGTGATTACCCGAGCTGATACCTTCTGAAAGTGCCGATTGGTCCCTCCGTCCGTTTGTCGGGAGGTGTGACCTGAGGTGTGAACAATCATCTAAGGCGGGAGTGCCCTCAGAGAGGGCCCCCACAAGGGAGGAGCGCGCCATCGGAGACGCCAGTAATCATGGGGATTCTTCCACAATGGTTTCCTCACCTTCCACTATGTCTGCTCACAAGCGTAAGTTCACTGAGTCTCAGCCACAGACAGTTCTTCCATCGTTGCCACAGTTCCTTGTTGTTTCTCGGTCTGACGAAGGTCACGACTTCTCCACGGTCAACCCTTTCATTATTCAGAAAGGTGTCGACGCAATTGCAGGTCCTGTAAAGTCTTGTTCTAGATTACAGAATGGCACCTTGTTGTTAGAAACAGTCAGTGCCCTCCAGGCATAAAAATTGCTGCGTACTTCACTGCTCCACACCTTCCCTGTCCGGGTTGAAGTGCACCGTACTTTAAATTCCTCGCATGGAGTCGTTTATACACGCTCCCTCGATGGATTGTCTGACGAAGAAATTCAGCACTACCTGTCTGAACAGGGTGTAATGGCTGTTCATAGACTTACGAAAAGGGTTGACATGAACATCATTCCAACCCGCACTGTCTTCTTGACATTTGACAAAGTTCAACTCCCATCGAAAATCAAAGCAGGCTATGAGATAATTTCCGTTCGCCCTTACGTCCCAAACCCTACGTATTGCTATCGGTGTCAGCGGTTCAGTCACACCAGCCAGTCCTGTTCCAATCCGGCCAAATGTGTTATGTGTGGCAAGGATGCCCATGAGGGTGCTTGTCCACCTCCATCCCCTCGCTGCATCAACTGTATGGGTGACCATGCTGCTTCCTCTCGAGATTGCCCCGTTTTTAAAGACGAAAATCTCATCCAGGAAATCAGAGTGAAGGAAAAGGTGTCGACCTTTGCTGCTCGAAAATTATTCGCCAGTCGACAACCCACCGTGCCTCAGACAGGAAAATACAGCACTGTCCTTGCTTCTTCTCGGCCAACAAAGGAGGCGGCCACGCAGACTTGCGACCTCACCTTTAGTGCCACGGTCGTCAGAGCGCCCAGCGCAAAGATCGCCCGTTCAACCTCATCACTTTCGCCTGACCCACTCTATGGCTCACCCTTCATCGGGTTCTGCTAAATCTCGAGCCCAAAAGTCAGACACCAAGACTTCGAAAAAAGAGCATACTCGTGAAGATTTTTTACGTACCCCAACTTCACAACCATTGGTTCCTCCTCCATCTTACATCATATTTCCAAGAAGGCTACTAAGAAATCCAGTTCATCTCCTTCTCCGCCAAGGCGTGTCCCATCTACAGCACCACCTGGCGGAAATCGCCCTCGACCGTCTTCTGTGTCGCCTAGGGGCACTGCTGGCGGCCGATCAACCGGCCGATCGCTGGTGGCAGGAGCTGCTCCTGACCAGCCTATGGATCAGGATCTTCTGACTTCGGCTGAATGCCATTCCATGCTGTCGGTCGCAAGCTCTGAGCAGTCGTTGAGTTGACAGTGACCTTGGTCACATTCCTCCATTTTCTGTTCATCCTATGTCCATTATCCACTGGAATAGCCGCGGTATTCGAGCCAATCGGGATGAATTGTCTATCCTCTTACGATCCTACTCGCCGGTCATCTTCTGTCTTGAGGAAACAAAGCTGCGTCCGCATGACCGCTTTGTTCTCCCCCATTTTCAGTCCGTCCGATTTGATCTCCCCTCTGTTGAAGGCACTCCAGCCCATGGAGGACTCATGATTCTTCTCCATGATACTCTCCATTATCACCCAATCCACTTAAACACTTTCTTCCAAGCTGTCGCTGTCCGTCTTTCCCTTTCTGGATATACCTTTTCTCTTTGTACTGTATACAATCCATCGTCCACACCAATGGCACGAGCTGATCTCCTTCATCTTCTTGGTCAGCTTCCACCCCCCTATTTGCTGGTTGGAGACTTCAATGCCCACCACCCGCTTTGGGGATCTCTGCATCCTTGTCCGCGTGGCTCACTATTGATAGACATCTTCCACCAAGTGGATCTTGTTTGCCTCAGCACTGGGGACCCTACATTTTTGTCTGCTTCCACGACAAATTTCTCTCATTTGGACCTTTCGGTCGGTACTGTTCCGCTAGCTCGGCGCTTCGAATGGTTCGACCTTGATGATACACACTCGAGTGACCACTTTCCATGTATCCTTAGACTGCAGCCTCAACTGCCATATATGCGCCCGCGACGCTGGAAGTTTGCCGAAGCTGATTGGACACTTTTTTCGTCTCTAGCTACATTTGATGACCGTCACTTTCCCAGCGTCGACGATGAGGTCACACATATTACCGACGTTATTCTTACAGCTGCGGAACGTTCAATGCCACGCACCTCCGAATTGCCCCGGCACCCCCCAGTTCCTTGGTGGAACGAGGCGTGCCGTGACGCAATACGTGAGCAGCGACGTGCTCTTCGCGTTTTCTGCCACCATCCCACTTTGGCCAACTGTATCCGCTATAAGCAGTTCCGTGCGTGATGCCGTCGCGTCATCCGCGATAGCCAGAAGGCAAGCTGGAAATTCTTTATTAGCTCATTTAACACCTTCACTCCCTCCTCGAAAGTTTGGAGTCGGCTTTGACGGTTCTCAGGCGCGTCTAGTTTCTCCCCGGTCTCTGGGCTCACTGTCGCGCATGATACCTTAGTGGACCTTTCTAACTCATTGGGTCAGCACTTTGCTGAGATTTCGAGCTCTTCAAATTACCCGCCAGCGTTTCTCCCAAAGAAATGTGCAGCGGAAGTGCGACCTCTTGCTTTCTCCTCTCAAAATCGCGAAAGCTACAATACTGTTTTCTCATGCGGGAACTCCAACATGCACTCTCTTCTTCTCGCTCCTCCGCCCCAGGACCGGATGGTATCCACGTCCAAATGTTGCTGCATTTACCAACCCATAGTCTGCGTTACCTCCTTCGCCTTTATAATCGAATTTGGGCCGACAGTACTTTTCCCAGACGATGGCGGGAAGCTACTGTCGTTCCTGTTCCGAAACCTGGAAAGGACAAACATCTCCCCTCTAGCTATCACCCCATTTCTCTCACGAATAGTGTATGTAAGGTTTTGGAGCATATGGTGAATTGCCGTTTAGCTTGGTGGCTGGAATCCCGCAGTCTTTTAACACCTGCCCAATGCGGATTCCGAAAGCATCGTTCTTCAGTTGACTATCCTGTTGCTCTCTCCACTTACATCATTTACATCATGAACAATTTTCTCTGGAAACGCCAAACAGTAGCAATATTTTTTGATCTGGAGAGAGCATACGATACCTGTTGGAGGACAGGCATCCTCCGCACACTGTTCTCTTGGGGCTTTCGAGGTCGGCTGCCCCTTTTTCTTCGTGAATTTATGGCAGAGCGCACATTTAGAGTGCAGGTGAACACTACTCTCTCCCGTACTTTCTCCCAAGAAAACGGGGTACCCCAGGGCTCCGTGCTGAGTGTTGTACTGTTTGCCATTGCCATAAATCCAATTATGGATTGTCTCCTTCCTGATGTCTCGGGCTCCCTCTTTGTGGACGATTTTGCGATCTACTACAGCTCTCAACAGACCAGCCTTCTTGAACGACGTCTTCAAGGATGTCTCGATCGCCTCCACTCTTGGAGCATTGAAACGGGCTTCCGCTTTTCTCCCAGTAAGACCGTTTGTGTTAATTTTTGGCGACGTAAGGAGTTTCTTCCACCCTCCTCACATCTAGGACCTGTCAACCTTCCGTTTTCGGACGTCGCTAAATTCTTGGGTCTTATGTTTGACAGAAAACTGTGCTGGTCCTCCCACGTTTCGTATCTTTCGGCTCGCTGTCTGCGATCCCTCAACACCCTCCGTGTCCTGAATGGTACCTCCTGGGGAGCGGACCGAGTGGTCCTTCTCCGCCTCTATCGTGCCTTAGTGCGCTCGAAATTGGACTATGGAAGCATAGTCTACTCCTCTGCTCGGCCGTCTATTCTTCGGCGTCTCAACTCTTTCCACCACCGTGGATTACGTTTAGTGTCTGGAGCTTTTTACACCAGCCCTGTGGAAAGCCTTTATGCTGAGACTGCTGAAACTCCGCTGTCCAATCGGCGAGCAGTCCTTCTGAGTCGTTATGCTAGCCATCTGCATTCCATGCCTGCTAATCCAGCCCATGACATTTTTTTCGACGCCTCCTTTGATGTAGGGTATGCAGGCCGCCCCTCCTCCCTACTACCACTGGGACTCCGCTTCCGTCAACTACTCCATTCTCTTTCCTTCCACTTCCCTAAAACCTTCTTGACAACTTGGGGTACAGCACCGCCTTGGCTCCATCCCCGGATCTGCCTGCTCCGTGACCTTTGTCAGTTTCCCAAGGATGGTACCCCTTCACTTGTTTATCGTCGGGCATTTTCTGCTCTATGTGCACAAATGAAGGAAGCCATATTTATTTACACTGATGGCTCAAAAACATCGTTTGATGTAGGGAGTGCCTATATTGTTGGCGACACCCCAAATCAATTTCGGGTTCCCGGCCAGTGTTCGGTTTATACTGCGGAGCTTTACGATGTTCTCCAGGCTGTCTACTACATCCGCCGCCATCAGCGGATACAGTATGTTATCTGTTCAGATTCTCTCAGCTCTCTCCTCAGTCTCCAAGCTCTTTACCTTGTCCACCCTCTGGTCCACCGGATTCAGGACTGTCTGTGCTTGCTCCACCTGGGGGCTGTCTCGGTGGCGTTCCTCTGGCTCCCGGGACACGTTGGTATCTGTGGAAATAAGGCGGCTGATATAGCGGCCAAGGCTGCAGTCTCTCTTCTTCAGCCAGCTATTCAATCGATTCCCTTCGCCGATCTATGGAGCGTTTTATGTCGTCGTGTTGTTCTTTTATGGCACGCACATTGGTCGACACTTCCCCATAATAAATTGCGGGACGTGAAAGCTCTTCCTTGTGCTTGGGCCTCTTCCTCCCGAATGCGTCGTCGGGAGGAGGTAATTTTAACTAGACTCCGGATAGGGCACTGTCTTTTTAGCCATCAACATCTTTTAAGCGGTGATCCTCCCCCACTCTGTCCCCCATTGCTCTCAGCTGTGGACGGTAAGACACCTTTTAATTGAGTGCCCCTATTTTACTCCGTTACGCGCCTGTCTACAGCTGTCGCCTGATATTTCTCCCATTTTTAGCAGATGACACGCGCTCAGCCGATCGCGTTCTTGAGTTTATTAGTGCCAGTGAAATGATGTCAGTCATTTGAAGCTTTTTTTGGGGACAACCAACCCCTTTCTGTAGTGGATTTTTAAGCCTTCCTTCTGCTTTTAGTTTCTCCAATTTTTTGAGTTTCGTTCCCATTGCCGCTGGTTTCCATTTTCGGTTTTTTACTGTTTCCTAAGTCACGGACTGGGCGCTAATGACCATAGCAGTTTTGCACCCTAAAACCAAAACAAAAAAAATAACTCCACCGCTACCTACAAGCTCTGCGTCTGAGGATGCGGTGGACATTCTGGCATCCGCTGCCATTCCCTGTTCTTCTGGGTCCCCTTGGCGGAGGACTGTGCCTTGGTGGTCGCCCGAGATCGCTGAGATGATTAAAGATCGCAGCTTATAAACAGACGTTCTGGCGGCATCTTTACGCTCTTCATTGCTTGAGTTGCACCAGCTGGAGTGCCGATCGATCTACCCTTCTACAACTGTACCAGGTGTTAATTCAGTCCCGTCTAGATTATGGGAGCCTGGCTTACGGTTCGGCATCCCCTTCCGCATTGAGGTTGCTGGATCCCATCCTTCACAGCGGGATCTGACTCGCCACTGGAGCTTTCCGGACGAGCCCTGTCAACAGCATACTTGTGGAGGCAGGTGTCCCTCCATAGCGGTTTTGGCGCCAGCGATTACTGGCTGCTTATGCTACACACGTTTGTAGCTTGCCTGGGATCCCAGTTATCGTCTCCTGTTCTCTGTCGGTCATCCATCTTCTGGAACGGCGGTCCCGCTCAGGGTGTACGATCGCAGTTCGCGTCAGAACTCTTCTCTCTGGGCTTGAGGTTTTCCCTCTTCCACCTCTTTTTCGGGCCCCTCTGCGTATACCCCTGTGATGTGTGCCCCGCCCATGCCTTCGGCTTGATTTGGCACAGGGCTCAAAGGACTCAGTCCCTCCTGAGGACCTCCGCCACTGCTTTCTTTCAATCAATCCTTGCCACATTTCAAGGCTCTGATGTTGTCTATAGTGACGGTTCGATGGTTGCTGCTCGTGTCGGTTATACTCTTACTCATGGTATCATTATGAACAACACTCATTGCCGGCTGGCTGCAGTGTTTTCACTGCTGAGCTGGTCACTATCGCTCACGCCCCAGAGTATATCCGCTCCTGCTCAGGTGAGTCCTCCTTTAGCGACTGCCTGTGTGGTTTACAAGCTGTCGACCAGTGTTTCTCTCACTCTCGCCCGGTGATGGCTATCCAGGAGTCCCTCCATACTCTTGCCCATTGCAGCCGCTCTGTGGTCCTTGTGTGGACCCCGGGTCATGTCGGCGTCCCGGGAAGTGAATGTGTTGACACGCTGGCCAAACATGCTGTCGGTACACCAGCCTTGGAGATTGCCCTTTCGGTCAGTGACCTCAGGTCAGTTTTGCAGCAGGGGTGAAGACTGGTGCACCCTTCTTTCACCCAAGAAACTTCGGGGCCATCAAGGAGGCTACCAGTGTGTGGCGCTCCTCCTTGCGGGTCTCTCGCAAGGACTCTGTTGACCTCTGCCGGCTGCACATTGGCCACACCTGGATGATACACAGCTATTTATTGCGCCGTGAGGACCCATCTTTTTGTTGCTGCAGGTCAGCTTTGATGGTGGTCCACATCTTGTTGGACTGCCCGCTTTTAACTCCGCTCAGGCAGAGGTTTGCACTGCCTGATACGCTTCCTGCACTTTTATCAGATGACGTTGCGATTGCCCCGTCCTTACAGTTTCAATTCTGCCAGTACCTCGTCTCCTACCTTCCAAACTTCACAGAAGCTCTTCTGCGAACCTTGCAGAACTAGCACCCCTGGAAGAAAGGATATTGCAGAGACATGGCTTAGCCACAGCGTGGGGGATGTTTCCAGAATGAGATTTTCACTGTGTAGTGGAGTGTGCGCTGATATGAAACTTCCTGGCAGATTAAAACTGTGTGCCGGACCGAGACTCGAACTCGGGACCTTTGCCTTTCGCGGACAAGTGCTCTACCATCTGAGCTACCCAAGCATGTATGTATTTGCCATTATGATCACTTTAAGTAAGTCTTTGTAGCATCATCCAGTTAATGATTTCATGCAACAAATTCCTATTTGACACAGTGGTGTCAATGTTGTGTGCTTTCCACAAGAACAGAAAAAAGTCTTCGCAACACACAATATGTGCAGATTTTAGCAGTAATGTGTGGTTGAATTTAAGTTTACATATTAAAGTAGCTAGGTACCTGCAGACAGTGCGAATGGCAGTTTGTATAAGGGGCGATGAGGCTGTTGGTGCAGTTTATATGCAGTGTAGTGCAACTCCGATGTGGGTACATAAACACGGACATGTAGGCACAGGATTAGTGCGGAATTTGTGGCTTTCTGACATATGTGGAATAAATGCAGAAATGTGAACTATGGCTGCATTGTTACCAAATGCGGCCGAACAGGACCGACGTGCTGCTGTTCTTTTCTTGGCTGCCAAAGGATAAACAGCGGTAGACATCCAGTGGAGAATGAAGAATGTGTATGGGGCAGCATGTCTGTTGAAAACTAACATTGTGTAATCATACACTAAGTTCTGGGTGTTGCTTCTTCATGGTAACGTACGTCCCCATATCGCAAATATTGTAATGTAGAAGTTACACCATTTCAAGTGGAAGACACTCGAGGCGCCTTCCCCCCTCTCCCTTCCCCGCCCTACAGTCCTGATATCTCCCAATTTTATTATCATGCATTTGGTAAAAGTTTTTGAAGGTATGACGATTCCTGTCAGACAAGGATATGGAGGAGGTCATTACAAGCTTCTTCTTGCATCAGGACACGGTGTTTCACCAAACAAGTATCTTCAGCCTAGTGCTTTGTTGGGATGATTGCCTCAATGCACATGGCAATTTTGCCTGATTGGCATACCGATTATGGACTGTGGGGTCTTCAGATAGAAACTTCTTGATCATCCAATGTATGTTGAGAAAGCATAAAGTGAAGTAATGCTTAGTCTTGGCTTTGTCTCTTGTCCGATCAAATTTTCCTTATCATTCAGTAAAAGTCTAGTCTAGGGCCAGTGCTGTACTTAATGTGTTTTGTGCAGCAATATTGTCAACAATCATTGTGAGGTATGATGGGAATGAAAAGGGGATGTTTCAGTTGCTGGTTGTACACAGCCATTGAGAGAGCAGCAGACAGAGGACATGTTTGGAAGCAAGAGACGAAGGAATATTATCACATTATCATGTCAGTTTACTACAACCTGAAAAATTGTAATTTTAAAAGAAGGAAGAGTGAAATATTTATGAGAAACAAAATTATAAATGTAATTGTTGCTCATTTCTCTCCCAGCAATGTACACTGTACTGTTAAGTCCCAAACTAACCAGAACCCCATAATTTGCAACATGTTCAGAAAGAATAGTGAAATATTTGTGACAACAAATTTTTGTGAGTCAAACTGTCATATCCTGACCTAACCTAGGCCTCAGGCTAGGCGACCGATCAATTTATAACCACATGTAGGATTTTTAGCTTTCACGTCATCGACTTCACGTACTTGTGAACAAACTGTCACATTCAAACCTAACCTGGACATTGGCCAAGCTACTGATCATTCTGTTATCACAAGTAGGTATTTTTAGCTTTTACATAAATTGGCTTTGCTAACTGTCACCTGAACAGTCACATTCCAGCCTAACCATATTCTCATAATTAGTGACAAAATGAGCAGAAAGTCACATGTGTGGCAACCAATTTCATGAATAGAATTGCTACTCATGGTAGGAATAACAATTGTGATTGAAAAGGAAAAGCAAATTGAAACAGGAAGAAAATTTTTTCATGCTAATTGCAAAACTTAAAAATAAATCTGAGTTGTTTTGCTTCTGCTTTCTCCACATGTGAATAAGTAGTTATCAAAAAATGTCGTGCACTGTCTTGAGCCATGCAGCAAGTATTTCATAGCAACCCATGTGGCCTCTATGTTTTCGGTATGGCACCTGTCGTAGCTTTCTTAAAGGCCAGTTTGTGGTTGACAGTGAGATGCTGGAAACCCTCATCTTTCAGGCTCTTGTACACATGAAAACAGTCTGAAGCAGCTGTTGTCTGGCAAAATGTTCCGTATGATAATTTCCAGCAGATAAACTTTCAGTAATATAGGTACAACACAGAAGGGTGGGGGAGGGGGGGAGTAGTATGATACTCTTTGTATGCCTCCCAACACACAATCTACCTCTCGCCTTGTCACCTCCCAAACTTACTTTTGCCAAACTGAGACTTGTCAGTCTCAACAATTACTCCTTCACCACCAAGTTTCTCATTTTGTGTGAGGCGCAACTCTACACAAATGTCCCACAAATATGTGAACTGCGAATTGTGTCAATTTTTAATTTGCTTGTAGCAAACTAGGACTTCTTCCAAATGGAACACTTGGAAAATTGGCAGCCTTCCTGCACTCCCACACTGTGCCATAAATAGTAACCTTAGATTTTTTCAGAGCCATTTCTTCACCACATTTAATACATTTCCATTCTTCCACAACTGAACCATGCAACATATACCACTGTACTATGTCACCATGGAGCACCAGACCACTTAATAGAATTTGCAGCCATATCTAGAACAGTAAAAATTGAATAAAACTATGAATAAACAATAAACAAAAGAATGATCTCAATTTCCGTGCTATAAATACTTTGCTTCTTTTCTTGCTTCTCATTGGTTACATGAAAGTATTGTATCGTTGGCTACGTAAAACTGATGCGTTATCAACCTTTGAGAAGTAGAGGAACACCACCGTGACTGCCACTGGCCCTGATCTAGACTTTAGCATGCCAGTGTCCTGTAATGCCTGTAACTTGAACATACCTGTAATCGTTTGTGGAGTTTCAGTACAAGTAGTGTATTCTGCCACAGCTACGTCTTTGGATAGGTGGTAAAACAATTTCACTATGGATAATTCCACTGTGTGGTTTTAACCACCTGAAGATAGCAGATTGCCTCCTTCTCACATTTATATCAGCCTGTCAGTTAACCTGTATCCAATAGAATTTGGTCTTTCTGGCTATAAAAGTTTTTCAAAGTTATTAGATCATGTAGTGAGACATTGAGTGTAATATAAAAAATCAGTTTTTACCCTCAAGCAGTCGTGTTTCTATTATGGCCACAAGTCCAGCATTTTGTGATCCTAGTTCTGATGATAATTTAGGTGAACCAGATTTCTGCAAATTTGTGGTGTCAAAAAGTGTTTGCAATGGCGGTCCATCAGTGTGGATATCTCGGCAGAAGCTAAATAATCCGCCTTGACCATTAGTTCCTCATGTCAAAGTGATCAGTCTAACATCGTATGCAGTTTATATACTTATGACTACCGAGGTTTTTGGGACACCCTTCAGATTGCTTCAGGATGCATATTAAAACTTACGCATGCCGCTGTGGCCGAGATTTTCTAGGCGCTTCAGTCTGGAACCGCGCGTCCGCTACGGTAGCAGGTTCGAATCCTGCCTCGGGCATGGATGTGTGTGATGTCCTTAGGTTTGTTAGGTTTAAGTAGTTCTAAGTTCTAGGGGACTGATGACCTCAGGTGTTAAGTCCCATAGTGCTCAGAGACATTTCAACCATTTTTTAAAACTTGCACCAAAATTTTTATTATTTCGGTGGACATCTGTTTAAGCATTGACAGTGTTAACAGTAACCTCACAGTACTTTTATTTACTGATACCATTTGTTGTTGATGGAGTCCAAAAATACTAGTGATATTCACAGATAGAATACTAGAAGTAAAAATGATGCGCATTCTCTATTAATTAAAACTTGGGCACAGTAAAGAGTGAAATACATAGCTATAAAACACTTTGTAAGTTAACCCTATGCAAATAAAAATGTCTGAAAAAGAGAGGAGCTGTACCTTTAAATGACGATTAAAGTTGTTTCTCCATGATAACTCGTATACCAAACATAAATACAGGGCTATTACAAATGATTGAAGCGATTTCATAAATTCACTGTAGCTCCATTCATTGACATATGGTCACGACACACTACAGATACGTAGAAAAACTCATAAAGTTTTGTTCGGCTGAAGCCGCACTTCAGGTTTCTGCCGCCAGAGCGCTCGAGAGCGCAGTGAGACAAAATGGCGACAGGAGCCGAGAAAGCGTATGTCGTGCTTGAAATGCACTCACATCAGTCAGTCATAACAGTGCAACGACACTTCAGGACGAAGTTCAACGAAGATCCACCAACTGCTAACTCCATTCGGCGATGGTATGCGCAGTTTAAAGCTTCTGGATGCCTCTGTAAGGGGAAATCAACGGGTCGACCTGCAGTGAGCGAAGAAACGGTTCAACGCGTGCGGGCAAGTTCCACGCGTAGCCCGCGGAAGTCGACGAATAAAGCAAGCAGGGAGCTAAACATACCACAGCCGACGGTTTGGAAAATCTTACGGAAAAGGCTAAAGCAGAAGCCTTACCGTTTACAGTTGCTACAAGCCCTGACACCCGATGACAAAGTCAAACGCTTTGAATTTTCGGCGCGGTTGCAACAGCTCATGGAAGAGGATGCGTTCAGTGCGAAACTTGTTTTCAGTGATGAAGCAACATTTTTTCTTAATGGTGAAGTGAACAGACACAATGTGCGAATCTGGGCGGTAGAGAATCCTCACGCATTCGTGCAGCAAATTCGCAATTCACCAAAAGTTAACGTGTTTTGTGCAATCTCACGGTTTAAAGTTTACGGCCCCTTTTTCTTCTGCGAAAAAGAGTTACAGGACACGTGTATCTGGACATGCTGGAAAATTGGCTCATGCCACAACTGGAGGCCGACAGCGCCGACTTCATCTTTCAACAGGATGGTGCTCCACCACACTTCCATCATGATGTTCGGCATTTCTTAAACAGGAGATTGGAAAACGGAAGGATCGGTCGTGGTGGAGATCATGATCAGCAATTCATGTCATGGCCTCCAAGCTCTGCCAACTTAACCCCATGCGATTTCTTTCTGTGGGGTTATGTGAAAGATTCAGTGTTTAAACCTCCTCTACCAAGAAATGTGCCAGAACTGCGAGCTCGCATCAACGATGCTTTCG
Source organism: Schistocerca serialis cubense (assembly GCF_023864345.2). NCBI lineage: Eukaryota > Metazoa > Arthropoda > Insecta > Orthoptera > Acrididae > Schistocerca > Schistocerca serialis. The sequence continues at coordinate 1,014,228,060 of NC_064640.1, forward strand.
AACTCATTGATGAGGACATGCTGCGCCGAGTGTGGGAGGAACTTGATTATCGGCTTGATGTCTGCCGAATCACTAAAGGGGCACATATCGAACATTTGTGAATGCCTAAAAAAACTTTGAGTTTTCGTATGTGTGTGCAAAGCATTGTGAAAATATCTCAAATAATAAAGTTATTGTAGAGCTGTGAAATCGCTTCAATCATTTGTAATAACCCTGTACAAGAATAGATATAAGTAGTCAGTTAAATACCTGTAAATGATCACTGTAACTGTGAAATATATTTGTAATAAACAAGTGACACTGTTAAAGTAATTGATTCCATATCAGACTGCACCAAGTGTCTTGATATATTACAGTGATTTGTCAGGCTTCAGAAACTAAAATTTCCCATGTAAATAATAAATTTGTGTTTTTAAGAACTAATAAAACTATTTAATTTTTATTTTGTTTGCAGAAACCCTGCCGCAGCCGTATGAAGACAGTTTTGAAGATGTAGTTCAACAAACGAGGAAATTACCTTGGTTTTCACTTGTGCAAAGCCGGACATAAAAATATGGCATTATTCTGTCTTGCGCTGTTATACCTGTCAGCTTTTGCAAGTGGAACTGATATTTTTAATTATGAAAGCACATTAACATTGGCTGAGCAGAAAATTTCTGATGTTTCAAACAAGGACGGCTCAGGAAGAGCTGTCAAATCAAGAAGAAGTGCATCTTCCAAATATTATGTCATACCTGACGCAACAACTGCCTCTTCCCAACCATTAACTAGCATTTTTACTCCTGATTTGTCATTAAAAACAAGCACACCACATACATCACGTTTTTTCCATTCTATTAACAGGAGTCACTCAGGAATACTGGTGAGGTCTGTTAGTAGGTACAACAGTGGTGTTCAATCTACTCCTTCACCATACACTACTCCAAACACACATGAAGTACCTTCACTCTTGCCTCATATGAGAAAATTCTTTACACCTCCACTTCCTCCAGAATATTCAAATCCATTTGCTGACAAACCAACTTTACGAGGCAGTTATTCTGATTCAGGTTCATCAAACAGACGTCCAATTCCGCCACCTCCGCGACCCCCTTCAAACAGAGAACGAATTCCAGATAGACCTCCAGACCTTGTTCCATTGGAGAAGGAGAGGTAAGTACTCTTGTAGTATTTTCTCGATACAGGAATAGTTTTATGTATGGATATTTCATTGTCATACTTGGAGTCCCTCATCCATATTCAAGCATTACCAGGAAAAGTAAACTTGAGTGTTTCAAAACATGTTTTTATGTTCAGTTGTATCAGTAGGACATAAGAGATACTGATGTGCTGTAAGGATATTCAACTCGTAAATGATTAGTTATGTAATGTGTCATTAGTAAATATATGCTACACTGTTAGACATTTATAAGATATTAGGTGTTTCTTTTATTTTAGGTCATCTCCCCGAGACAAAAAGAAGCCTCTGAATACACCAAGTTTCAACCGACCCCCAGAAACCCCTTTTTCTGAAGTAAGCAACAGCAATTTCAATGTACGGCACAATAATGAATCGGAATACGAAACTGTTCCCAGTTTACATTCTCCAAGTGTTTCACGTATATTGTCTGGAAGCAGTGGCCGAAAACCAAGTAACCCAGGAATTATTATAAAGCCAAATACAGAATCCAAAGCCCCTCAGTTACCAGGTATATATCCAAGAACAGAAACAAGTTCTGTTGATGTACAACAAGGCTCAGAAAATATTGCGCTAAAGCCCAGCTCTAATCAATCACTATTTTCCAAATCAGATTCCACAGATACTAAAGAGAAACAGACAGGAATTTCTGGAGTACAGGATACTGTACCAGCAGATGCTGACTTAGCTGTGGATGAGCGTAGTACAAGACGTGATGAAGAGTTACCAGATGATCAACAGCAGCCTCCTAAATCTGATGATCGTGGGATTCATGTGGCTATTTCTCCAAGTACACCAGCCCACAAAGATCTTCGTGGCAAATGGGGTGTTGCATGGGATGTTCATGTGTATCTTACTGGAAGCCTCTTTACAGTGCTTAGTATTTGCTCATTCATCAACATTGCACGTGCAAATTCGTGTAGACGACTGCTTTCATATGGCTATTTTGTGTCATTGCATGCATTACTGTTTGTAGTTGGTATATTGCGTAGTGTATATCTGTTTTATGATGGGTACAATGTGAATAAGTCTTTTCCAGAACCAGTTTCACTTTTGATGTTTCACATTGTTTCACCTTGCATCACATCTGCATTTTTAGTACTTTTTCTCTTCCTCCTCTTAACTACAAAGGTCTATGTATTTGGTGTTTATTTGCAGAAACCTACAGTTATTGCAATTTTTATAATTGTGCATATTGTTTTGTGTGTTAGTTTGGACCTTGCATCTGGCTTTTCTCCAGAATCTTTTCTATCTCTGATTTGTCAGTGTTTGTTTGTCCTTATATGTGTGTGTGTTGGCCTGGCATATTTGTACTCATACAGGATGTTAGTCAGGTCTGCAACTCGTAAAATGGATAGCTCATTTGGAAACAATTTCACAAATATTCATCACCCAACGCTATCTATAGCAATACGTTTGACATTAGCTGCAGCACTATTAAGTTTGCTGCTGTCAGCTGCCCATTTGTATGGGATATTTGGTGTTGATGACAATTTAGAGTGGGAGGGTAAGTCTCTTCCTTGGCTGCGATGGGGTCATCAGTTTTCAGTTCGGGTAATAGAGATTGCGATTTGCTTCTTACTGCTGAGTGCTGGTGTTCAGCCTATGCGCCAGGATCGTGCTGAAGCTGCAAAAGGGCAGCAAAATTCAGGCCTTGCACTATTTCGTTGTCGTCAGTGCACTAATACGACCCAGAGTAATGAAACAGCTGATGACATTTATCCGGCTGTATGTGTAACAAATCAAGCTATTCATGACTATACTGTTCGTACAGGGAAGAAAGTTTATGATGATTCATTCCCATTAAACAATCTTCACACCAGTTTCTCTGCTTCAGAATCTGGTTTTTCTGTCTCTACCTCAGAACGTAGGCTTTTGAGAAAGTCAGGCTATGTTCCACATGAGGCTCCATTTCCAGTTACAGAAGTGGGATCTACTGAGAGGAGATCTGTCAAGAAAGGTCCAGTATTTACAGGAGAAAGAGCGGAGTTTGATATTCCTTTCTCAACTGTTGAAGTTAGGCGATCATTGAAGGGTAGTGGGACTCTTGCGAGACATAATGTGAGACGACCAGAACCATCATTTAAATGTAGCTCGTCAAATGATGGACAGGCGCACAAAACTTCAGGGATTATTGAGTCACAATATTGTGGTGCGCCAGTGAGTTCTGATGTCCGTCGTTCAGTGAAAAAATCGGGTACACTTGTGTCTCTAAACTCTGAAAGGCGAACTCCTGTACATCAGCATAGGAATGTGTCACAAACATTGTCATCAGCAAGAGAGAGAATATCCCCTTCAATGTTAGTGGCAGAGAATGGGTTTGTTAGGTTCCGCACTTTAGCAGACACAGAATTGGATCCAAGTGAAATGGTACGTAGATAAAATGTTGGAGTGTGGAAAAAGAGATTGTTTTAGATTGTATGTTAAATGTCTATTTGATGTTGTTTAAAAGAGTGCTGCTGAGCACATAACTGCAGTCTGTCGTGTCTATAAGAATAATCAGATCTGTACTACTCAAACTTATTGCTTGTGGCTACTGCCACTTCACTTGGTTTCTTGTATGAAACTGTGTGTTGGAGCAGTAATGAAACTGTTATGCCACACATGGTTTTCTGTAGAAAACGTGATTTCTTGCTCTGTAAATCTCTTTTAGACTGCCATATATTGTTTTTATTGTTTTATCCTTCTTTTCTATCACATTTTCTTTGTAAATTGTATTATTGTACTTAATGTGTATTTTTTTTGCTATGTTATCTACATTTGTTTCTGATTTTGTACAACTTTTTACAACAGACTGAAACAATGTCCAATTTCAGTATTACATGAAGGGTGTTAATTTTATGTGCTTGTTTATATCTTTGAATTAATAAACTAGATTTTGAGATTTTGTACAGATATTTGTGAGTGTGTGTTTGAAAATGATTTAAATTTGTAAAGAACTAATTATGGGAAGAATGTGTTGAGTATTATATGTTGAGGAAGTAGCTATATCAGTGCTATTCCTTGTTGTGAGTACAACTTTGATGTCTTTTGTGATAAAAGTTATACATAGATCTAGTAAATGTTGTACCTCCTGCCTGACATTTCTGTGTTATATGACCTGTTCAGGAAGCTTAGTTTTATGTTCAAAAGTTTATATGACAAAAATGTTGAAATGCAATGGATCTACAATGACTGACATTTTAGTATAGTATTTTATGTCTTATAATTGTTCCCTGTTTGTCTTGTGACTTGATTGCCACTTGAAGTTAAGACTGTTGTAATTTTCAGGTATTTTTTGTCAATATACTGTAGAGGAAAGTCAAATAATACTAATGAGCTTTTTCTGTAATCCCCCCCCCCTGCACTCTACCTCCCCCACTCTCTGCTTCACTCCCTCCCCCCTCTCATTCCCTCCCCATCCAACCCCACCCTCTCACTCCCTCCCCACCCTCTCACTCCCTCCCCACCCTCTCACTCCCTCCCCACCCTCTCACTCCCTCCCCACCCTCTCACTCCCTCCCCACCCTCTCACTCCCTCCCCACCCTCTCACTCGCTCCCCCTTTTTCCTCACACATCCCCCCCCCCCCCCCCCCCGATATTAAGCATGATCCTCAAACAAATATAGTGTAAGTTAAAATCATCCATGTACATATATGTTCTTGCTCTCATTACATTATAGATGTTTCAAAATGATATTAATTTTTTCATGATGGAATGAGATGCAGAACAATCTGTAAATTCTGCTAGATTCGATGTGATTAAAAAATTATCTGAAACTGCTCCAGAAATCTGCATTTTTGCTTAATTTTTATTGAAAACTTTTCGGAAAAACTGTTCTTGGTGTCACATGTAATGCAACAGACCTTTGTTGTCCAGCAGGGAAATGAAAACTGTTTTCAGAGTTGTCCATTTTTTTATGGAAAGAAAAGGCAATAACCTATTCTTTGTTCATTTTATGCAGGTTGGAGAGGGATACATGTAATTTTTCCTGCAGATAATCTTGCAAAAGTTATTTGTGCCATAAGTTTTTCTGGCGATTTTGAACCCATCCGTGTTATATATGTGTAGAGATTTATGTGTAAAGACATCCATTGAGAGGAAAACATCTTTCCTAGAGGTGGGTAGAAGGCGGCATAGTTCATCAGCAGAGAAGTGTCTGAAGTGACTGTTGACTTATACAAGCTATGAAATCTTTGTGCATGTCTCATACTTCCTCATTATTGTGCTTGGGCATTGTGGTTTTTTGTGTACATTACATCTGATTGTATTTTTTTTTTTACTGTTGTTATATCTCTTAAACTGTCCAGTTGAATTCCTTCCTCTACCAGTTTCCCATTCTTTTGTGTATGTCCCAGTTTTTGATGTATGTAGATTAATCTATATGAAATGATGAGTGTTCAGTTTGAAAATATGTTCACACATAACACATTGAGGGTATTGACTAAGATACAGTTTCTTGTTGGTTCATAATCTCAATGTTGTGGAAGTTAAGAAGTGAAGATTCATGCTTGGGTGATTATAGTGTCTGCAAATATAGCATAGAGATCATGCATGTCATTGTGGGTATTCCACTGTCACCCTCCCTCCCCCCCCCCCCCTCCCCCCCCCCTGTGTGATCTGCATTGGTGAGAAATGTGTCTCTGTGTCAAAAAGTATTTTCATCAGGTAAGACTAGACCTGTACAAACTAAAAGAACTGATGTGATAGAAACATAAAAATAATAGTAACAATGACAACAGAAGCATAAATGGTAGTGATGGGTGATAGTGGAAAAATAAATCAGCATATAACATTGTGAAGCCCAGAATAAATGAAGGAAAAAATGTGTAAAACTGATTTCCAGCTCGGGTGTAAGTACGGTAATACTGTCACCAATGGAATAGCAAATAGATACTATAGTAATTAAATGGAACAGAACATCACCCTTACTGGTAACCGACATTAGTGCAACCACAGGAAGATCAAATATTGAAAACTGTTAACCAGAAATTGCTGAAGTGTATCTCATAAAGTTGAAAAATGGTGCAATAGATATTCACAGTAATGTCGTCTTTTTTTGGAATTGCAGCTAGTCTAAAATGTTAAATATAAATATACTCTCCTGGTTGTGTGTTTGCTACATTATTGTGTTCCCAAGTGCCATTGAGTGTGTAATGTAAGCTGACTTTTTGTTAAACACAAACAAGAGTGAGTGACTGAATCTTTCACCCGGCAGGAGAGTGTACCCTGTGAGGACAGATTGTGTGTCAGACTTGAATAACTCATTCAGGGAAAGCATTGCTTTTGTAAGGCAAGGCTCCATGTTTCAGTCCCAATCTGACACTCTGTTTTAATCTGCTGGGTAGTTTCAAACAAGATCGGTGATTAATATTGAAAACTAGCTCAGATACTCAAACTGGTTTGTGTTTCCTTAAGTATAGGTGTTGTTGGCAACAAATGCCTCAAATGCAGTATCTTAGTGTTACATAAATGATTTACTTTTGACAAACTGCAATTCTCACAATGCTTTATTCATGTTGTGCAACCTGGTAATGATTTTTGTGTGCATTGAAATTTTATTTGGATGTGTTTCTAAACAAACATATCAAAAAATGCCTGGACTTTAAGTTGTGTATTACTTCATTAGGTTCAATCTCGTCAAATTTTCATTACCTTCATTGTAATGTGATGAAATTTTGCTTGTTTATTATCAGTGCCTCATGTGAATGTTGTGTAAATTTGCTGTTAATACTGATGACTTGAAAATATTTCAGACCAAGCTGGATTTAGAGAGATGTGCGCGTTAATGTAGAAATTAAGATGAGGTGACTTACCGAACAAAAGCGCTGGCAGGTCGATAGACACACAAACAAACACAAACATACACACAAAATTCAAGCTTTCGCAACAAACTGTTGCCTCATCAGGAAAGAGGGAAGGAGAGGGGAAGACGAAAGGAAGTGGGTTTTAAGGGAGAGGGTAAGGAGTCATTCCAATCCCGGGAGCGGAAAGACTTACCTCAGGGGGAACAAAGGACAGGTATACACTCGCACACACGCACATATCCATCCACACATACAGACACAAGCAGACATATTTGAAAATATGTCTGCTTGTGTCTGTATGTGTGGATGGATATGTGCGTGTGTGCGAGTGTATACCTGTCCTTTGTTCCCCCTGAGGTAAGTCTTTCCGCTCCCGGGATTGGAATGACTCCTTACCCTCTCCCTTAAAACCCACTTCCTTTCGTCTTCCCCTCTCCTTCCCTCTTTCCTGATGAGGCAACAGTTTGTTGCGAAAGCTTGAATTTTGTGTGTATGTTTGTGTTTGTTTGTGTGTCTATCGACCTGCCAGCGCTTTTGTTCGGTAAGTCACCTCATCTTTGTTTTTATATATAATTTTTCCCACGTGGAATGTTTCCTTCCATTATATTAATGTAGAAATTATTATTTGACTTTCCTCTATCACATTTAAGACATGAGAAAGAGCTACAGTTAATCATATATACTTTTAAATATCCTCTATGAGAGATACAGTGTGAATATTTATATGTATTTTTAGTCTCAAGATTACAGATTTATTGTAATCCCAGAAAACTATTTCAAACAAATTCATTTAATAGGTGACAGCTTAATTTTGTTTTTGTTCTCAAATTTGTGTTGGTACTTTGCAGCACCTACCTCTATTATACTGTATTTATAATTGTGATAAAATTCATATTATGTGCATATCCATAACAAACAAAAGTACAGAACATATTTTCATCAGTATTTTACTTTGTATGTGAAAAAAACTATAAACAGTTTTAGTTTCAGTGATCTACACTTCAAAATAAGTTTGCTGTGTATTTGCCACTCCTGATGCTCAGTTTATGCTGTTGAACAGCCATAAAGATTGAGACATTTTAGTTTCAGTATTACTTAATTATAGTTTATACTGTTGTAATGTCAAGTCATCTTGTGTATGTGAAACTGTTTTTTGGGAATGTTTGTTTGAAGATTAATGACATATGAGTCCACATTTTCCACTTCCTTTCTTTCTTTCTTTCTTTCTTTCTTTCAATTTTCCACATTGTCTACATATGCCTTCTTCCCCCAGCCGTGTGTGTGTGTGTGTGTGTGTGTGTGTGTGTGTGTGTGTGTGTGCGCGCGCGCCTGATTTTTTGATCTTTATTCATCAGGGAGACCCCTTTTCCCCCTCAAGAGCTACAGAATATGTATGTACAGCAAACCAGTTTGATAAGTTCACTTTAAAACACCGAACTATTAAATGAAGTACAAACCTTTTAATTTATGCTTAGGTTTAAAGATTGATTTGTGATTGCTTATATTCAATTACATAGTTCCAGCACATAGCTCATAAACATAACCCATGTAATATTATTTTAAAATTACTGGTACAATTCATTTCAAAATAATTTTAAGTATTGCCTACTGATGACTGTAGACAATGTGTGTTATCTCAGTGGACATCTGCAATGTAGATGTTGGAATTGCAAATATGGTAACTAATGCATCCCTCCTATGACTGTGGGGTTGGGTGAGTGGATGATTAAGGAAAATGAACAAAGTTACCCCTTGTTCTGTTGTGATTCCTGTCATCAGGCTGCCATCCTCCGTGCATTAAAAATTTCCTGCCAGCTAGTTAAGCAAGTAAGTATTGTTGTTGAAAGCTGCCACACGTTTTTAGTTGATTTTTGTAAATAAAACAGTATGAGCTGCCACACGTTTTTAGTTGATTTTTGTAAATAAAACAGTATGTGTTGATTGTTCTTTGAAAGAGCTAACTTCTCACATTGCATAGTTTCTCAGTTTCCTTGGAATTGGTAAGAGTTTCTTATGTTTCCTTGTCTGTGAGTTGTGTTTCTTTTGGTAGTGGTAGGAAGATTACTTCGACAGAAACCAAGTAGGAGTTTGTGTAATAAATAATTATTTTGAACCATGCCATGCTGTGAAAACACATCTGTAAATCTTTTGCCATTAGATCTTTCATGTTCCAGTTACAATGATGTTGCAAAGAAGTTTGTTTTAATTTGTAATTTCATTGAAAAAAATAAAGAGTGCTAATATATTTTGTGGGTAATTTTGACGGTGTTTAGGATTTTGGTGACTGTTAACTTAAATTACATCTTTTCTGGGCACTTCATTAATGAAATAGGGCAATAGTTGCTATCTCTTGTGTGGTAACTGTGTAGCAGATACAAACAAACAAGTGTGTTTGAGATTTATGAGACCTCTGTTTCAAAGCAAAACGTGTCCTGAACACAGATTTTTAAGAACAGAATAATGCTTTGGAAGATAACACACTTTCATATTCATGAATTATTTTGTTTAAAACCTTGTGGACTTATCTTAATTTAAAAAGAACCATAAGATTTTTTAAAAATATCATGAAGTTGAGGAGATTAAAGAGAACAGGAATTCTGGTTAAAGTTTGTAAACTGAATTATTTTTTGTAAGGAATTGAGAGCTATGGGTGCAGAAAAAATTTGAATTATTAAATGAATTAGTAAATGGAAATAATGGTTTGAAGGAAAGAAGATGCAAGATTTTGTTTAACAGAAATAACTGGGCATGTGAAATGTTTTACATACGGTGCTGTAAAAAATTGAATAAATAAAGTGGAGACAGTTTGAGAGAATGGACAAAGAAAGGTTGGACAGCATGAGGAATCTGTGGCTGGGAAATGCACTGTTGTAAAAGAGGGCTGGCGCTGGAGAGAAATTATTTATTTTTGGCTCCCGTTTCAATTGATTACTAAATAAGAGGTGGGGAAAAAAAGTGCTAATGCTAGGAAGTGACAGTAAACAGCAGGTTCTCTGTGTTCCTTTCCTTTTGTCAGTTATCTTGCATCATCACTGTTTCTCATATGAATGCAGTACAGTCACTAATTCCCAAGAAATGGGTGAGGGGATGCTGGTAAACGATCTGATTAATACACTAAATAATTTGAAAGGACAAAAAGCAACATTTCGAGATGGAGGACCAAGATTGTAACTGAGTTCATTGCTACATGAAATGAAATGAGGAAATTCTTTAAAGAACCTTCGAGATGTTTGGTTTAAATGCTAGTTATTACTCCCAACCTCCCCTTGATCCTCTTGTGCACTCTCTCTCTCTCTCTCTCTCTCTCTCTCTCTCTCTCTCTCTCTCTCTCTCACACACACACACACACACACACACACACACACACACACACACACACACACACACACACACACACACACACGGCAGCACTTTAAAACCAAATTTACGTGCAGGTAAAGGCTGGCAGTAATGGAAATATTTTGTATGTAAACAAATTTACCTTGTGTACTCACAGTTTGAATCATGACAGCGTATGGTCCCCGTATAATGGAAGCTTTGGCATAATACAGATCATTAGTTATATTTTTAATGAGGCATCTTATTTTGTAAGCACAACTTTTGATAACATTTTGAATATTTTGTATGTGTGAAAGGTAGCAGCCTTAGCAGCAGCAATTGATGTGTCGCTAAATTATGTAATGCCTTTCGAATGAGTATTAACTTGCCATCAGCCGTTTTACAGTAATTTTTAGGAACTACAGTTGATAAGGAGTTCCATGTAACCGTGACTTAAATATTTTCTGATTCCCTTAATAAATCTTCAGTAATCCCGACATTGTGCAACAGTGCCAAAACTGTGACAATAAACTTTTAAACTATTTAACATACTGACATGAGAATGTGGCTTCAGATGTTCCTTTTACTGTAAAACAGGAAGAAATGGTAAAGAATATTAGTGTGATTCCCGTTCTGTTAAAAAGTCTGATAAGATTACACTGGTTGCATCTGCTTATGGCTACAGAAATCAGTCTACTGTGAATTTTGTTTAAAATATTTTAAATGTGGAGCATATATGGCTATTGAATAATCATATCGATGTTGTGTATTACATTTGAGAAGATACAGCTTCACACAGTATCATGTGAAGCCATTACTGTTAAACTGTGTATGTACTTAAAGCAAATCTGCTAAGTTGTTTTGATGTCATAGTAGCTATATGTAAAATTGAAGTAATTTAATGTGAATTTTGATGTTTTACAATATGATTCCTGTCACTGAAAATGTGAATTTCTCTGTAATTTGCACACATATATATGTGGATCATTGATATTGATGTTTTAACTGGGCGTTAGTAGTGTTTCTGTGGTAAATTCCTATTCAGATTTGTGTTGTGTTGTAGAGAAACTGTTTCCTGCTTTACCTGTAAGAATTGGCATAATAACTTGCTGGAAACTAGAGATTTTGTGCAGATGTTCGAAACTATGAGGTACTGTCATCAAATGACAGAAGGTGAGGTTGCAGTGACTAGCACTTCTAACAGCAGAATAAAAACAGGTGGTGATATTCTTGTTCATTTGATTGTTCTCAAGATAAAATGTTTTGTTAGTTAAAAACATAAGTGATATTTTATGAACCAGATAAATAGTACAAGTCTATTTTTGTTTATTAATTGGCAGAACATTAAGAGGGATGATTTTTCAAATTATACCATTCAAAAGTGTGAATGTGGTATTTCAAAAATCTTTCTCTGCAGTTTTCTGGAAGAAAAAAAAAGTTGCCTGTTTGCAACAGCTAAGAATATTTTTGTACCACAATATAAATATTGCTCTGAGAAATTATTACTGCATTTGAGAAGACAAAGGATTGTGTTTATTTGGAAAATTGAAATGAATGAATGATAAAAATTATTATGGTTATATGAAATGTTGCAAAGAAAGTTTCCTCACATTGGTGTAAAATGTTTAAAAACAGTACAGGATTCAGGCATAAATGTTTGTAAATGCTTTGGAGGGTAACCTCTAAGCAAATCTTTCTGAATGTTCGTGTCATTCTGTCATCTGCGTTCAAAATTGTGTGCATAATGTAAAACAAAAGTGATTTACACTCTCTGCTCAACTGCTCTTGATTGTTGTAAATCTTGGAGCCCAATAAAAAGTACTTCAAAAATCTAAACAAATTACTTTGTTTTCATGTTTCGCTAGTGCAGGTTTTTGTAGATTGTTACATATATTTTTGGTATACTTTGGTATTTGGTATAACACTTTCTTTAGTAACAAATGTAACCTCAGACATTTCCTTGGGAAGTGAGGTTGGTCAGATAATGAAATTACTGTTTATATGGGTGTGATATCATGTTATAAAGATACTCGTGTAAGGAAATGGTGGTCCCCATTATTTTTGTAGTATAACATCAACAAGGAATCACATAGATTCATGCTGTTAACCCATGGGAATGACCAGTCAAGATGATAAAAATGGAAAAACCATGCCCATCTTATCCACAGAAAGGAAATTGATTGACTAAAGTTAACTATAAGGGTTTGGGGTGACCTGTCTTCTCTCTTATAGAAACAATTTGCAAGATATTCTTCAAGAAGGACGGCTGTGTGCTTTCTGGTGGATTTGTTGGGTCAGCACAAGAGGTTTACAGGTATGCTCTATAAACTACACAAGGTTAATTTACAAGTAATTGTATGCTAATAAACATAATACCATCCAGACTTACCTGGTTCATTTGGTATGTACAGAGCAAGCTTTTTAGTACAACATTAAGCCAAAAGCATGTTGATACCTTATATCAGAGAGATCTACTACAGTAATTCCATTTTGCTAGAATACCAGAATTGCTATTTTCGGGATATATCATTACAATAAATAAAATAATTGTAAAAGCTTCCAGCAGTTCTTACAATGACAAATATTTAGTGGAAACCTCTTTTCAAATGAGAATTGGTGTAATGCATTTAATACCATTTCTTTGAATTAAATAAGGTAATAGAACACGACAAAATTGTACATAACTGGTGCGATCCATTGATTTCAATACAAAGAATGCATTGCAGTAATATAGACATGTGACATTGGAAACTTTGTTTCCCAAAGTGTTACTTTACTTTTTCTCCTATTTCTGCCTGTTACATCACTTACTCTTCTCTGTTTGATAAATCTGTTCTTTGTCTCCTTCATGTGACTTCCAAATCAATGATCGTGTGTGTGTGTGTGTGTGTGTGTGTGTGTGAGAGAGAGAGAGAGAGAGAGAGAGAGAGAGAGAGAGAGAGAGAGAGAGAGAGAGAGCACGTGCCCATCCATTTTATTCCTACTGAAATTTGTGCAGGCTGAGAGAGATAGATAGGTAAATATAAATTGTGATGCATAACTGCAGCACTTTAACTTTTGCAGAAAGCGTAAATTTTGCTCGTTAGGGCTTTGACATACTTATGAGAGTTCTTTATTTACATGAAAAATTACTGCTGGAAAGTGAATATTTGAACATGGTATTTCTGTGTGATTTGTGATCAGATGACAAAATATGACAAACAGTATTATTAGCTTTGTTCTTTGCTATACTGTGTTTAATATATCCAGTTTCACTGGAGCATCTCATTTTACAAGCTTCCATAAGTAATAAACACTGGCAGTTTTGCTGTACTTGTGATATTTATACATGGTCTACAAAATGAAAACCTTAAATTTTGAGAGTAAGGCCATCAGAATTTCCAAAAAAAATCTATTATTTCAGAAAAAATGTTGTATATGAAATGAAATGTTGATTAGTAATAACACGAAGTGCCTGTCACTTTTATCTCCCATATCAAGTTTGACAAGTGATTTAGGTGCCACCTGACTTATACTCCTTGACAAATAAGTGTCAAAGAACCGAGTGGAAGTGATTTGCAGCCATATACATAGTTGCATGTAACACTATTATAGGCAACAGTACAAAGTATATTATCTCACTACATCTGCGTAGCTTATCGCATACTCGCTATGATTTAATGGGAGTCAAGGCTAGAGGTATATAAAAATATTTGTTTATATTTCAGTACCTATTAAGGTTTATAACAATTTTCCAACATTTGTAAATAGGAGCTCAAAAATTTTTATATGCATTGGTATAGTTTAAAGTGGGCACCATTTGTAGCTTGGAAGATGTTGAAACGGTACTGCATGTCTCGCTGTATATTCATTAGTATGACAGGTGTTGCGGTCTCACTGGTGGTGTAGATGTGCTGTCTCTCATCTACTAGATCTTGAACCTTTTTACTGTAAACAATATCCTTGATAACCCCCCCCCCCCCCCCCCTCCCACGCATCAAAATGCAGGACATCAGATCGGGAGATAGAGGGGTCCAGGCATGTCTTGTGGAGAAATGTGGTAACATCCTCATGATACTGGAGTGGGCCACCATCCTGCTGGAAAGTGACATTGGTAGGCATCTATGGAACTGCATAGTTTGCCAAAATATCTGGATGGAGGATGGGTGTCCCATATCACTCTTAGACTCCATAATAAAAATGGACCAGTCACACCATGTTTATGTAAATCCAACATGTATTAACTTTTGGTGTGTCCATTTTGTAATCAGTCGTTTTTCCTGGACCCTCATTTCCCCATTTTTGACAGTTATGTCAGTTAACTTTGCCACAGATGTGGAAGGTAGATTCATCACTGAACTACACTGCATTAAGGTAGTCATTGTTTTCGTCTATATGGTACAACATTTCAACAGTAAAATCACATTGTCTGTGGTAATCCTCAAGCTTAATGTGAGCAAAAGTTGGAGACCAGAGACAATTGTGCGCAGTGTCGTGCACAATCGAACGTGGACAGGCCAGTTCCCTATGGCTTGTCTAATGAAATTATGTGGGCTTCTAGCGAATGTTTCATGCACACATTCTTTGGTCTCTTCATTCATATGTGTTATCATATGTTTTCCAACATTTGAAATCAAACTCCCATTTCTCGAAGAGTTCTGTCCCACAGATAAATGGATATACGTGTGGGAGAATCCATGTTCCATTCTCTGCTTGCACGCTGCTGAACACGTGTTACAGATTTTAACTCTCCTATTCATAGCACACATGGTCCCTTTTGTTGTGGTGTGTGCATGCTGACTGTCAGGAGTACATCCGTCTGCTGCACAGTGAACATTTGTGTATGTGCATCATATGACTCAGTGCTGCGTATTTACCCAATAAAATAAAATGTCCTGGTCTTTCATTGTAAGTATTTGATTGTGTATACCTCTAGTTTGGACTATCTCCCCCCCCCCCCCCCCCCCCCTCTCACACACACACACACACACACACACACAAAAAAAAAAAACTCTGCTCTACTCTGGCTGTTGCAAATAGTTGCTCTGTAATCACTAAAACCCTGGTAGTATCTAAACCTATTTTAGGCATGAGACGTATCATATAGTGGAACAACAATGAGACAAATAAAAATGCTACTGCGAGTGTTGTACACAAAGAATTACGAAGTTTGATCCAGTCAGTGAAAGTTTTAATAATAATAATAATAATAATAATAATAATAATTATTATTATTATTATTATTACAATGTGTTTAGAGTGAGGTAATATAAACATGTTTATCGAAATAATCAGTCCTAGTAACATTTGTTATTTTTTCTTGTTGCTGGATAGTTTATTGTTCATTAAGTTATAGCTACAATAGATTGTACAGAAGTGTAGAAACAATTAAAACCTGTAGCAACACAGAAAAGAAAAATAGTGACTCAACACCACTGATCACATAATATGAAAAAGCATTTTTTTTTTTTTATTGTTGAGGGAGCCTACATGTTTCTTTTCAGAGTGGAGAACTAGTAATATGTACTTGCTTTCATTATGCAAACTTTATTCTACATTTTATGTGAAAATTGATAATATGCAGTAATTTGTAATTGAAAACACAACAAGCAACAGATACACATACTTTTAACATAGCCAGTGGTGGTCCGAAGTCCAGATCCACTCACTCTAGAACTCACGCGAACAATTTTGTTCATTGTGAGGCTACACGAAGAGACCATTGCCGGTATTAAAGGGTTTAATGTATGTAACTGTAATAGGTGTGTATACAGTGTGAGGTCATGTTTATATTGTATTTATGCTGTATTATAATGACAAGGGAAAGAGCTGAATCCAGTGCCAGCATATAGCCTAAATCCTATCGCATAGCACCAAAGGGATCGGCTGAGCATAATGGCCTCATACCACAAACTTTTTATCATAAACAGTGTCACATGGGCTTACTTCTTGAGATGCTGTGGAGATGTTTGAAATGTAATCCAATACATCAGTGCAAAGTCTGGTGATCAGGAACTTTACAATGTCACCTATCCTCTCCCTTGGCACAAAATACTAGTGGTGAAAATTTCTTCTGCCACCAGGATCGAAATGGCTACCTCGGACTAGAGTACCTCCACACAGGCATGCGAAAGCTGCTTTGTTTACAGAGGCGATGGCAATAATTTGGTTGTGCATTGAGCATACACTCATGGAGTGGTAGTTTTTCCTGTAATACAAGGCGCATCCAGAAAGTAAGTTACCCAATGTTGTTTCCTTTAAAGCAGATGTATTTATCCAGGAAAATTGCACATGCACAACACATCTATGACGTGACAATCAAATGCTGGCCAGACAGGTCCTGCCTGGTTTCCAGTACCATAGCAGTAGTGCCCCAAAATGGGGTCTCGTTCGTTCTCCCAGTGCATGCAAGGTTCAGTCAGTGATAAGGTTCCTTAATGCACAAAACATAGTGCCCATCGAAATTCGTTGTCAGGTCTATGGGCAAGACATCATGAGTAAACAGATGGCGTATCGGTGGTGTAAGCTTTTTTCCGAAGGGCGTCAAAGGGTTCATGATAAAGAGTGCAGTGGGCGACTGTCCCTCATCAATGATCACCTGGTTAAGCTGGTGCAGCAGCACATCCTAGAGAACTGTTGTTTCATGATTACACAGCTCAACAGCCATTGTCCGCAGATATCATGATACTTGTTGTATGAAATTGTCACTAACCACCTGCTGTTCAAGAAATTGTCTGCCAGGTGAGTGCAGCAAAACCTGGCACCCCGAGCACAAAACGAAATGATTTGGAGCAGCTGTTTTGATCTTTCAGCATACAATTCTGACCTTGCTCCCAGTGTTTTCCATCTTTTATTGCACATCAAGAAATTCCTGTCCTCTGGCCAGCATTTTGGCAGTGACGAAGACAACTGTCACGTGCTAGTTCCAGTCACAGGCAGCAGACTTTTACAAGACAGGAAACAAAAGTTCATCCCACGATATGACAAGTATCTCAGTTCATTTGGTGACTGTGTGTAAAAATAGCTCGAACATTGCTGTACCTGTTGCCAATGATGTTTTTCATGTAACTATGTTGTCTTTGTTTTAAAAAATGGGAAACTTACTTTCTGGATGCACCTTGTATTCTATGTCACTTTTGTTTCTTCAGTTTACACCTTCTGCATCTGCAGCTAAGAATCAGGTAATTAGAGTGGTATTTCAGATATTGGTAAAAGTAGAAAGTATTGTTGGGGTCTGAAAATACTACTAATGTTATATACATTGTCACAAATGTATAATATATTTAGATAAATGGCAGAGATTACCTGATGTTACTCTGTTATTGCTACTTGACTGGTGAGCAACAAGCATAACCTGAAAATGCAAATACTTATAATTTTTGTGTTTTGATAATTTTTTAACTGAAATATTTTTCACTCTATTACTTTTTGTTTCGAATTCTCTGCAGTACTCAAAAGTCTGTTGTACATATTATTCATTATTGTCTGAAAAGGTGTTTATGAAGTAACCATTATTGAGAGTGGTATTTATGTAAGCTTTCAGACCATCTTACAAGTTCCGAACATAGCTGCTTTGTCATGTTGTCTTCATCTAGTTTCGCCTTATATAATATCAGTTGGCCACGACTGATTTCCTCCCTCACCCTTTCCTTGTCTGAGATTGTGCTCTCTCTCTTAATGATCTTGTCTTTGACAGGACATTAATCTCTAAGTTTCATTCCTTCCTTATTAGCCTTCCACCCTGATGCTACAATTTTACTATGATGCCTCTTATTAGGACAAAGACTCCAGTACAGAGTTCAGAATATTGCTGGGAGACCACGGAAGAACAAGTGATGTGGTACAAGTACTCCAAGAATTTTTATTGCATTTTATTTGTGTTTGGGGGGGCTGTTTGCTATGAACCAACTGCATGTATCAGTAGTACTGACTGTAAGCTATGAAGTAGAGCTTCCAGTCACTAAATTGATGAAATATTTATATCGCTTCTTTGTTCTGCTTATGGTCAATTGTAAGTTTTTAAATGTCATGGTACCCTCAATAAAAAAGAAAACGTAACTCTGAACATGAAAAGATTATGATAATGTTTAAATTAAAAAATAATCTACAGCCCTATACCCACATTGTCTTCCTTTATCTACATATTCATGTAGCAAAAAATACAGTATTCAATTGTTTTTAATTGTATTAAATCCTTTTGACGGCACAGTCCCAAAATTCATAACCCAAAATATGAAATGGGACACCATTTGCTCATGGAAACTGAACAGTGTCACAGTGTGTACAGTCTGTGATGCCCTCCAATGAGGCAGTGAAAATGTGTACACACTGAGTATAATATGGTTGGATGTTGTCTTGAGGAAACTTAGTGACAGTGATATGCCAGAAGAGTAAGATAAGTTAGGCATCTACAACCTCACGGAAATCATAGCTACAAAGGAAGGAACAGTAATTTTTAGTACCAGTATCTCATTTATGATCAGCATGTGAACACAACTAATAGCATTCAGATTTGGGGCACATGTAATTAGAAGTGAGCATATGTTGTGTGTTAAAATTACTCCTACATGGGGAGAGAGAGAGAGAGAGAGAGAGAGAGAGAGAGAGATTAGGAATAAATTTGCCTTTGGCTGCAAAAGTAGTCTTAAATTTCTTCTTGTTGTGCGAATTCTGTTTGTTGTGATTCAATAAAAAGAAATAAAAGATTGTTTTTCCTGTCAGAGGCAAATGTATTCTTAATCTCAACCGATAGTGTAGGATTCACTTTCCCTTGTCTTATAAGAGTTTAATTTGTATGGAAGGGTTCCATAAGTTTTAATACACTGGAGCTGCATTGTTTGCATTCTTTCAGGCTTGTGGGAACTAGTTATTACCAGACTGGAGCTTTTAGCAGGGTCGTCTATCAAATCCACTTGATTTTCTTCGAACCATAATGCGGTGTTTCTTATTTCAGGACAGGACAGTTATCATCTTAAGACAGAGAACATCAATTCTAACCTATTTCCACAGTGGTCGTTGTCTAAAATGTTTTCATAAATGCCTGAATTCAGTTGTATTGACCAGAGCTAATATTTAAAACCCAAAATTGGAGAAGTGTCTCAGACCATCACACCACCTTCACTGAATTTCACTATCATCACATGTTGTAAAATACTGTTTGTCAGGCATGTCTGAGTTACACACAAGCTAATCTGATGCCACATCACGTATTGTGTCTAATCACTCCACATAATCTCCTTCCACTACTCAACAGACAAACAACAGTTGTTTTCCCTGTGCTATGTGACTTTCTGCATTTATTATTGATTAGTAGCTTCTAGTAAATACTTCAGCCATGAAAATATTTCTGACTCTTTTAGTGGATCCTTCTGTCATTTACATCTGTTCCTGATCTCCAATCCAATAGCAGCTGCTATATCTGGAAAGTTGCAGAGGGTAAAGTCTAAAAGTCGTGTCTTTCCTTCATGAGACTTCTGAGTTAACAGCCTAACAGGACAATGATCTGTCACTGGATTGTAACAGCTACCTTGACAAGCACAGCACATATTAGAAATGTACAGTTGGTTGGTTGATTTGGGGAGAGGGGACCAAACAGCGACGTGATTACATGATAAATGGCATCGTGAATATCCCACGGCCCCTTACAGCACTGACTTGGCACCAGCTGACTGTTTCATATTCCCAAAAGTGAAATCCTCACTCACAGTACACCACAATGGGACCCTAAGCGTCACCAAAGCATCTCACTCATGTACCCTTAAGGACCTTCTGGAATCCACCTACCAGGGAGCCTTTGAGTCGTGGAAAAGCTGCTGGCAAAATTATGTTGACAGTCAAGGGCTGAACTTAGAAGAATTTTGAGACATTGTAGCAATACCTAAAATAAATCTTATTTTTGTCCAATACTTTTTACACAGACACTGTACAGTGAATGTAACAAACTTAAATATTAGAGAAGTGATTTATTTTCATGGATATAAAAATTTTGAGCTTCTCATGTTCAAATAGACTTGAAATCGATGTAGCGAATTTATTTATTTTAAATGTCCTGAAATGGTGCCTATGTCAACTGAGAAAACAGATATTCATTATCAGAGATATACTGAAAAAAAACATGGATCACAGCATACAGAATTGATGCTACATGGTTTGCTTTGCGCACAATTAATGTCCCAAGGGCCATGGACCTCACGGCTGCTGCACTGACTGGTTGAGTCTCTTTTTTCTTATGATTTGAGAACTGAATATGTAAGTGTTTGAGACTATTGTGCAAATAAACTAATACAGTCTGTGCCAAATGGTACTTATTTTGATATTGCAACATTTGTGACCCTTTTGCAGGCCTATATATAATTATCTAAAGGATTTCATGAGAACTAAAAGGGACAGTAGAAAAATACATCAGTTGGCAGGAAATTGGTATGTTTTGCCCAGGAAGAACAGCAAGAATTGTTGACCATGTGCAAAAATAGAGCCATAAAAATGACGATGCTCTGAAACTGTGATTTTTAAACATTGTAACCATTTGCAGGGATATAATTTTATGTATGTTCTTCATTGTGCTGTCACAGCTGTTATTACTTTAAGGTGCATGTAAAACACCACTTCTGTTGCTGTAAAGAAAGGTTTTAAATTTCCACTATATGTTCCATTAAGTGATCATCAGGTGACAGACTAGGAAGACCTTGTTTTGTACTTTGGTACACATGAAACCAATTTCACCACATGCTATGGAAACTCTTTCATTGGTATGTATGTATTAAACCAGGGACCTAGAAATGATGGAGTGGCTTTGACCCGCCATAGCCCTCAGTGATTTACAACCCCACAGCAGTCCACCCACCCCACCGCCTTTCGACAGAGAACCGAGGGTTATTGTGCAGTTGGTTAACTTCAATCCTAATTAACTCAGAAATAGCACTATGCATAGATTTTGTTCTTAACAATTATTTCTAAGCTCAACCTACCCTGCAACATCCTTCCAAGATTTTAAGACTATTTCTGACCACCCTGTAAATTAGCCTAGACAATTCTGTGCAAATGAAACCCAACTGGGTGTAGTTGTTACAGGTGCTGCCTCTTGTAAGACGTTTAACTTCTTTTTCACTTTTGCACAGTTTTTCAGTGGTGGCTAGAGGTAATCTGTTTTGCACATGTTCCTCAATGGGGGAAAAAAGGCACAAGTTCATTGTTGTTATGTGTTTGTTGGGAGGGGGAGGGGGGGGGGGGGGGGGGGGGGGAGGGAGAGAGGGAGGGAGGGAGAGAGAGAGAGAGAGAGAGAGAGAGAGAGAGAGAGAGAGAGAGAGAGAGAGAGAGAGAGAGAGAGTCATTGCTGAACACATTAATTCACAATTCATCTGAAGAGAATGAATTTAGTGGTATGTAATCTTCCACAGACTATGGATCATTTTTCTCTGTGAAAGAACCACTTGGACATGTTGCTATAATGGCCTATTCCCCATTTATATGAAGATGCTAATGACTTCATTTTGCAACACTATGGCGCTCCCTCTCACTTTCCTTGAAATAGCTGTTATCATCTAAATATTTAACATGTACGTCAGTGGGTTGTAAGTGCCTCCCATCATGAATCTCTTCCCCCCCCCCCCCCCTTCCCCCTGCTTGTACAGTCAATTGACAATTTCAATGTGCTTTTATATAAGGTTACATGAGAGAACGTGGCTATTGCTTCCAATGCCACATGATTTGGAACAGATAAATACAGTCACTGATATAATATGTAAAATGGGATGCATGCAGCAAGTCAGTACACCATACTGTAATTTGTCACACGCAATGAGAAGGTGCACTGGGTACCTATAAAGTGTAATCATAGCTTGGGTAGATTCTCTACAGACATGTATTTCTTTTTGCTTCCTCCGGTTGCCATAAGAAAACCCAGAGATACTTATGAATAATCCTGTGTATTAACTTGCCAGAATAGTGACTACTTAAAAATGAAAAGAAAATTGATATTGGTAAGTAAATGTAAATAATGTTGTGTTGGATAGTGTCCAATCACTCAGTGGAATTGATATTACCCCATTCACGATGCAAAATACAGCAGCAGTGTCAGTGGATAATGTTTTGGGAAGAAACTGCAACAAGTCACGTTACACTGTTGTTAGCAATCTTTCAAGATACTTTAGGCTCTTCATAGCATGGTGGACAGTAACAAGAACTTTATTTTGCAGACTATGTGCAGCTAATCACTGGGTTTGTGACACTGCAGGATTGAGGCAGTTCTGAAAAAATCTGAACAATATTCATTTTCACCAGTTTAAAGACACTGGTACAAATGGATTTATTGTATCTTCCAACTTCAGTGCTACTGCAGGCTCATCAGATAGTATTTACATAAGCATTATTTCAGAGACAATTTATAGCTAGTTACTGGTGGTGGTGTGGTAGAATCTGGGAGGTTCTAAGAAATTCAGTGTGGATCCATATTTGCCAGTGAGAAGACAGCATATAGAGATGGAAGTGGACGAGATTGCTTTTGTTATTAGGGAAAAATCCACATCAGGGTTGTTGAAATAGGTCTTGATCTTTATTCCACACGGACAAGAGTACAATGCCAGAACTACAATAGCACCCTTCTCGGTAAAGAAAAAAAAATGACATAGGCATTATCACTCCGTTAAATGCCTTTTAAAACAAGACACTGTCATTTGTATGTGGGTAACTGATTAGAAATAAATGGGAATAACAATGCTGCTGTGACTCTAGGAATTATAGTAGTACTGATACCACATTGTTTTTAAAATTCACATCATTAATTAAAATGGAGGTTCAATACATGATTAAACAAATGGTTGTTGCCCTCTTAATAACAGGACTCCAAAGCAGAATACAATTTTTTTCTCTCACTGTAGGAAGTTCACTTGGCCTATATTGTCAGTTCTATAGAGCAAGAGACTTATTACTCCTCCAACTGATTCTGAATACTAAGATCATAATTTGCAGGGTGATACAGCAGCAGGCCACATAATTTTTTACGGCAAACAGTGTAAGTGTAAAGCCAAACAAAATTTGTCAGTTTCATTCAAGCTTCATCATTCATTTGGTGAGAGTAGAAGTGAGCTGTATTAAACTCAATATGTGTAGTGCGTACTGATGGAAGCAATCATGGACCTCGACGTCATGGATCATATACCAACCTTACAAACTGCCTCCAGAAGCTCCTGTTCTGTGCGGCTTCCACTCAGCTTCCTGTGGACCCTATTTATTGCAGATCTCCTTATAGTCCATCCTCCCATTCAGAGGAAATCATATGCTTGAGAATATTTCATGGATGTCCCAGAAAATAAAGTAAAAACACTTATTTGTTTCCAGTATATTAATTTCGAAAGCCAAAATACAGTGGGCACGATTTGCCACTTTAAGAAGTGCGAAATACTTTTGAGGTAGTTAAGCATAGACTAGTGACTCTTCTTTGTAGGTTACTAGTGAGGTACAACTAATAATGATAGTTTGTTACTCATTTTCTGAGAGTGAAAGTTTTTTAAAATTACGTTAGGGATAAAACTTATCAGTTGTGTCACCACAAGTACAGTGGCAATTCTGCAGCCTAGGGTCCCACACCACAAAAATAAAAAAAAAAAGTCTGTTTCAATACTTCTCATAAAAGAGGTATACATAATCATTTTTGAGGGCTTATTTGGATGACTTTTGCAGTGGGCTGCCAATATGAATTAAGTCAGCATTCATCTCTCATATCCTATGCTCCCTTGTGTCAAATTCCTGGCACCCAGTCAAAGGCATAGCACATCAATTGGAAAAATATTGATACAAATTTTAAGAGAATAGTTAGCAAAATGCTGGCAGTTTGAAGTTCTAGATCAAGAAATCAAGTTTCTACTGTGTAAAAGTGAAAAAGAGGTTAATTGTCTTGTGAGGGGCAGCACCTGTAACAAACTACACCCAGTGTGGTTTCATTTGCAAGTATCTACTGTCAGGGTATTTGAAAAAAATATTGAAAAAATGTTCCTTTTATGACTGTGAATGCATTCTTTGACAAAAATAATACTTCTGGATGCCAACATGCTTCAAGCCACAGCACTCTAACTACTACTTTCAACCTGATAAACCATGTCTTAAATACAGTGGACACACAAAAATCTCTTCTTAGACCTAACAAGAGCATTTGATGTGACTAATTATCTGTGCTCCCGAAAAATCTTGAACAATATTATCTGCAAGGCATCCCAAACAAGTGGATTAAACTGTGAAACATAACTCTCAGGTGACAGAAAGATATGAATTCCAGATACGCCCTTCAGAACCATACGTACTAAGGCATGGTGTTCCACTGGGCTAATTTTTGACCAGGTTTTTCAAACACACAAATGATTTCCTATTATAAGTTAGGGATTCAGAGCCAGTATTATTTGCAGACGACAATGATTGAAGGGAATAAAGATCTTACTGCATCTGCTGTATGGATAATCAAAACTTTACACCTATCACCAAACATTAATTTCTTGGGATTCATATTAAAGAAAACCTTAAATGGAGTTCTTATATCACACCACTAAATTCAAAGCCAGCAGAAATGAGGTATGTAGTAAGAAATCTTTGCAACCACCCTAATGTTGAAACAATTAGTACTGTATACTTTGCTCATGTACATTCATTGCTGAGGAATGATCATTTTCTGAGAAAATGCACAGCAGACCATAACAGCTTTCAGGGAATCACAGGCAACTGTAATAATTAGAAAAGAAACAAGCTGCAGATGATCTAAAAATATTACCCCTTCCATGCATTTACATATTGTAAGTACATGTCAAAAAATGTATGAGAAATGAAAACACTTTTACTCAAAACAAAACTACCCACAATTAAAGTACCATTTCAAACAGTGACATACATGTTATAGTCACCGCAACACTACATTGTACCAAAAAGATGTATATCATGCAGGAACAAAAACTATACAACAGATTATCCAGACAAAATATCTTTCAGGACTACATACATTTAAAAATCATCATACATACTGCAATGTAGCTTCTATTCAATATCTCAGTATATAATGTATGAAAACATGTAATTCATACTTTTAATTATAGAAATAAGCAATTCGTGTACAAGATATGCTGAAATTTGTAACTATTCATTATATGGATCCAATTTGTTATAAAACTTTAAATGACATATATTTGCAGGTTGTAAAACCAACTGGCAAAGAGAGTTTTTTGTCCAATATCTTTTGTATGATATATGCACTGAAAACGATATTTATACGGACAAATAAATATATATCATGTGATCTGGGAGACCTCATAAGTCTTCATGTTTGTGGAGTGTTCATCAATTGATTTTGACAAAGTTAAGGAGCAATGAAGTGGTGGATGGTCTTTCTGAAGTTACAAATTGTCTGTTGGGTGCTGTACACAGACAGATAGACAGTAAGCTCCAATAATATTCACCAGTGATAGACAGTGGATAAGATATCATCAGGTGCCTCATTTCATCGCATGTAAACATTTCCCACACTGAAACACTTCCACAACCTGCTTGATGAGTGTCATGTTGGTAAGCTGGTTGCATTTCCTCAAGTTGTTTCTTTATGTGCTCTTACTCTGCCACTTGCATGTACCAACAGGACCATCGAACATTAGTTCAGGTACAAGAATGGGGCAGAGACTTCTGTACCATACAGCAGGGAGGTTAATCTGAATGGTATATATGCTCACCAATTGTCATCCAGAAGTGAATTTGCGAGTGATCTGTTGCCCTGTGACCATTCTGTTTGGTGTTACAAACTGTGATCCCTGTCATTGACACACTGTTGCCGAGGCAGCATTCCCCCCCCCCCCCCCCTCTCTCTCTCTCTCTCTCTCTCTCTCTCTCTCTCTTCCAGTTTTCTCTGATTGTAACAACTCATGGTGTACCCTTGGCAAAGTAGTGTATGAGAAGCCCAGTATCTGCATGACATCTGAGATGAAGCCCCCCACCCACATCTGGCACCTATGGTCTGGCTGCAGTTAAATGTGCTGATATTGCATATCCCATCTTTAGATCAACTGTAACTGTCACACTTTCTCCAATACAGCAGCCTTATTTAATTCAATTTTGTGTGTATCGAGAGAGCGAGAGAGAGAGAGAGAGAGAGAGAGAGAGAGAGAGAGAGAGAGAGAGAGAGAGTCAAACATAGAAACTGAAATGCATCCACTCTTCCTTTGAAACAGTAATTACAGGCATGTCTTTAAATAAATAGCAGGTATACAGTGTGGTAAAAATACTCCTAATAATAAAATGAAAATATTTTTTTAAAATCAGTTACAGAGATTTAACATAAAATTGTATGCATAATAAACACTGTATTTTTTTCAGATGTGCTGTCATTTGTAGCATGGTGATTATTTGTCAATATTTTTTTCTGTACCAACAGGTTATCCAAAATTACAGTTAAAATTCATATTCTGGCAATATTTTTGCCACAGTTGTCAAAAATCACAGAGACAGTGAACAACCACCTATGTCATACCTGTCACATTACAAAACAGTATAAACAGATGTTACACTCTGTATCTTTAACAGTTCTTTAATTATGAACAAAACAACAGTCAACAACTTATATTAAGATTGATTAATTGAGTGAAGAAGTACTTTATTAGCATGCGAGTGAATAACACTCAGTCTACATGAAATGTATACTACTAACAAACAACATACTAGACAGAATACAATTACATATCAGTCTCTACTAAGCAATCACAATGAAGTGTCTATTTGCCCACTAATGTTCCAGCAGCTAGATGGGCAATAAACAACAGATATCTTTCATTTATTTAGGACTCAATCTATTTATGAAGATATCAAATGGTATACTATAAAAATAAAGAATCTGCAGCACAGCAGTATTTTTCAGATCTATTAGAGGTTTCTACCTATGAACAGATCTGGAATATGTATATTTTTTTTTGTTACAACCATAGTGGTGGAATAGTCTTTCTTTATCTGTGAACTACACAGCATATTTTGGAAAACTAATAATACGACATCATATTAAAATTAATTCTCAAATGTTTCAGATACAAAACAAGAAAAATGTTACGTTAGTTGTCTGCAGCTTCCATTCGTTGCATGGAGGAAGTCTTCAAAAATCGTAACTTCAGATCTATTAGGGGTTTCTACCCATGAACAGATCTTAACAATGTGTTTTTATATTGTTGAAACAATATAAAGGGGGGCAGCAGGGTGCAGAGAAAAGGAGGCAGGGAGGGAGAGGGGGAGGGGGGGGGGGAGAGAGAGAGAGAGAGAGAGAGAGAGAGAGAGAGAGAGAGAGAGAGAGAGAGAGAGGGAGGGGAGGGGGGGGGGAGATGCAGCAATTTGTTTACATAAAATGAAATACATCACTATGTTCTAAAGAAACTAAAATTATCTATCAGAGACTCAAGAAAGCTCAAAGACACTCATTTATCCGTGTTAATAGTAACTGAGCTCCATGGCTGTGGATTTCACTACTTGAAGTACAGCAACCAGACAATTTTATTGTGCCATTCACATGAAGGGGAGAAAGGAGCCACAAATTACAGAATAAAAAATGAGTACACCTAATTATCAATTAACTTTAAATAGAAAATTCAAGAAATGTGGTAGCTAAACAAATTGTTATTTTGCACAAGGCAGCTGCAGAAATTTAAAATTCAGTTGATAAAAAAAACATTATGTTGATGAAGATATAAATGTAATATACAAGTTGAAGATGGGTGAAAGCCAAAAAAGGCATCCTTCCATAAAATAAAGCTATAATTTTTTGGTTGCTGTATTTCTTCAAGCAATGCAAATACTTTAATGAAACACACTAAAATAAAGCTCTGGCAACATGTCTAATGCTAAGTGTTGAAAAATTCACAACAAATTTGTTTCTTCTTAGTGTGACATTTAGTACAGCATCTTTGTTGAGATACTGTCCAACTTCAGATAGCAAGCAGGAAAGTAACTGTAGATGTGGATTCTCAGAATATACACTATTCCTACAGTTACAAGTTTAATAGATAAGTGTAACATGAATACCCATTTGACAGAAAATAAAACCAAGAAATTTCTAAATTATTTTCAAGAGAAAGTGAGACAGTAAAAATAATTGATGGTGGGTAAACTGGTAAAAAATATAATGAGTTATGCATTTACATAAGAAATGTGAAAAAGAACAAGAGTAGACTAGCTGCCAAGATTTCACTGAGCTGCAGAGTGAATCATACTTCTTTTCTGACATGAATGAAGTTCCATAATGTTTTTTAAAAGTGCTTTATTATGCTGTGTTATAACAGCACAAGAAAAAAAATTTCAAATGGCACTGAGTCATAAAATTTCTGTGTGTAATATGACAGCTGAGATGGACAAATACCTTTCCCAATGCCAATAAAACTGCTTAATACGTCACCAGTTTTTGGAAAATCTTGCACATTAAAATCCAATAAAAATGCACAATGACACACCTCAGGGAATAAGTAGGGACTGGCTTTCAGTCAGTCTACCATGTGGTAAAAAAAGAAAATAAAAAGAACTCACAAAAGGGAGGAAATGAAAAACAAAAGGAACTCCCACTTGTTTTATGACAGCCATCCTTACAACTGTCTTCAACTTCCCAACTATCCCAGATTTGTAGATACAATTTTGGTACACCACATAAAAAATTCCTCACAGAACTTTACATATTGGAAGTATGAAGTGCTTCAAATATTCAATATAGAGCTAGCTAATTACAAGTTGCAAAAAACTGCACTAACTAGAGTGATGCAAAATATGTTGTTAAACAGTGCACTCTGTAACTTAATTTTGGATACACAGTGCAACTCATAGGTTCTCCTCCTTCCCAAGTCACTCCCATTACCTTTTTCTCAAACTCAATTTACAAATATGACTGAGCAAATCACTACGTTTTCTGTCCTTAAACTGACCATTCACTATTACAGTCACTATTTTGGTACTATGTATAAGACCAGTTGAATGTGAACAGAATGCAAAGAGTTCCGGCATGACTACTGTGCAGGAAAATTTTCCAAACATTGCAACATAACTCTGAATGGTACATAATTAATATGTATAGCTTTTATAAAGACTGCTACATTACTTTTCTGCTGTGCCTCTTAAGTACTTTTTAAAAATATTTTGCTGATATAATGTACAAGGAAACATATCTAGAAAGATTAAACACATGTACAGTTTCAGTAAAATCTAATATAATAACAGAAGTCCATAATTTAACTATACATATTAGAAGTAACAACTGTGCTCACTGCTTGTTGACCATCTTGGATGGAAAATGATGAGAGGCTTCTGAAAGCAAAAATACAGTTTCAAATTGTGTGTCATATAAAAATGTGTTTGCAACTACTTAATGAAATAAATCTATGAAATATATTTGTTCGCATTGCATCTTTTGCAGCAGCTGTAAAAATCAGTTGCTGTTGGTTTTTCCATCTTAGGCTTACTGCAATTTAATTAAAGAGAATTTTACACCAGACACATTTCACTTTTATTTATAAAGCATCTTCTGTGGTTATTTTGCAAATTGGATACATATGTTTGTACATTTTTGGTTGTTTCAGGTTAAAAATGGTGTTTTGTTTAAAAAGTTGACGTTCAAATTACTTACAGTGTTGCTTTACACATTCTCCAAACCATTGCTTCTTCCCTACTTGTTAGCAGCAGTTGATGTCAAATGACTTCATTTCCCATATACACATGGCAGCATTTGAAAATCAAACTGAAGTTATGTGTGTTTCTCGCTCTCGACAGTATTACAGTCCTTATATATGTTCATTTGTTTTCATGTATATTGTGAGCACTGCCTGTGAAACTACATTTATTTATTATTTAATTCGTGGGGGGGGGGGGGGGGGGGATGGGAGGGTGCATGCACTAGTGTAAATTAGTGAAAATGTCCTGTATGTGAGGAGACTGGCAGGGGGTTAGTGTATATTTAATGTTCTGTTAAGTAGTCAATTAGTTTGAAGAGTGCATGGTTTGTCAGAATGGTCTGGTCATTTACGAGTTTGGAGAGTGCATGGTTTGTCAGAATGGTCTGGTCATTTACGAGTTTATTTTCTGTTATGGTTTTTTGAATGTGGTAGTTTTCTTGTAAGGTGAGGAGGGTATATTTGTTGTTTATCCTTATGATTACCATGCCTGTGTCTCTGGTGGCAATTTTATGTTAGTGTTGGTGTAAGTATTCTGCTAAAGTTGAATGATTAGTGCTATACCTCCATACACTTACAGGTTCTTTGTATCTTGTGTCAGATGTCCTCCTGGTTTGACATATGTATCTTCTGTCACATGTATTGCATTTCAGTTGGTATATTCCTGGTTACTGATATAGATCAGTCTTTCCTATTGTTTCTGGGAAGCATTTTTGACTTGCGCTGTTGATTTGGTGGGCTATTTTTATGCCTTGTTTTTTGAAAATATTAGATACTCGTGTGTGTGTGTGTGTGTGTGTGTGTGTGTGGTTGTACGTCACTGTGTACCATCTTCTATTTTCTGTTTCTTCCTGACTTTGTGTTTTTTCATGTTCTCGTATTTTCTGTGTTTGTTTGTGATTCTGTCCTTGTGTTGGTGACAGCTGGGCATTTGTTCTTTTGTGTTTCTTGATTTTACTATTCAGCTTTTTTACAAAGTTTTCTTTGTACCCATTGTTTGTGGCTATTTGCATTAAGGTATTCATTTGTTTTTGGTAATTGTCTGTACCTAATGCTATTGTGTTTAGTCTGTGGAGTGTGAATCTAAGTGCTGTCTTGCTTTTGAGAACTGGGCTGTTGTGATGTCTCATGAATAATTGTGTCTGTTGTCGGTTTTCAGTATACGTCAAATGTGTGCTGTTGTTTTGAATCTTTATGATGGGGTCCTGGAAATTTAATTACCTATTTTGCTCTTTGTCTATTAAAAATTTAGCTTTTAATGAACAGAATTACGTCTGTGTGCAACTGGTGAACTTTATTGCTTGGTTCATATATAAGGTAAGAGATGTCATCCATACATCTAATCCAGAGTAAGACATTGTACTTATTTGACACTATTTTGTTAAATATAATCCATGCTAAATGGTTCATAAATATGTTTGCTATGGTTCCAGACACTGTGGATCCCATTAGGAATCCTTCACTTTTTTAACAGAATTCATTACTGAACTGGAAATAGTTCTGTTCTGTTATTAGCTGTAGCAACCTCACTGTTCCTTTGGTGTATTCATGTGGAAGTGTACTCTCTGTCTTAGGATTTTGTTCTCTAATATTTATTGCGTCAGTTAGTGGTATATTGGAATACATATTCCCTACATTGAATTACAGGAGGTTGCTGTGTCTGGAACCTGTATGTCTTTTATGCAATGAATCAATTGTGTGATGTTTCTTAGAGTTTATCCTCTTGTAATTTATAGGTTTCTGATAAGAGTTTCAACATGTGCCTTCAAGTGGGTAAGTGAGACCATGTCTATAATTCACAATGACTCTGACAGGGAGGTCTTTCTTGTGCAGCTTTGGTGGGATGGTGCACTGGGATTTGTCTGCAGCAGTATCCTTTTTTCATAGTTGTCTAGTGTATTTTCAATGTCTTTTAGAGTTTTTCTCAACTTCATTTGGAGACTGTCAGTTGGATATGATTTTAGTTTTGTAATTTCATTTTTTGGGATGAACTCTTGTGTCTTATTGTTCGCTTTATCCATGAGAACCACTTTGTTTCCTTTATCTGCCCTTGTGATGATGGTGTTGTGTTCCTATAGTTCCTTTTTAAGTTTTGTCAGGGTTCTGGAATCTGTATTGTTTTGGTTTCCTGTGTTTCCTTTCATCTGTGTTGTTATGTTTTTGATTTGATTATTGACTAGCTCTCTTGTCAGACCAATGTGTACCTCACTTTTTTCGTTTCTGTTTTCCTATGCGAGAATGCTTTCCGATTAAACTCTGAGGTTTTCTATGTACTTTTTGTCTATTTGTGTGCTGACATTTCCTTTGTATGCCAAACAGTGTCAGTGAGGTAGACCAGTAATGGACTCCAAGATTATTGGTACAAAATTAGTTCACTGTGTAGGAGCAGGAGTTTTTCCTGCAAATAAGCAGATGCAATCTCTGACAAGTGATTTGTAAAAAATGCCGTGTACTGTTTGTGTATAGCATCAACAATAAATTTCAAGTTAGAGATGTTGGTTGGAATGACCATTAAGTGCACTATAACAGGGAGCAGTACAGTACATAACTTTTTTTTTTTTACTGGGAGATATGAATGATGTGTACAGAAATGAATAAGCAATAGTGCTGTCAACATCCCAAAAAGTGCTCTGAACACAGCTGAAAAACAAAGTATTATAGTGATCAGAATACACTATAGGCATGACCCCATCCCTACTTAAATATTAAAAGTAACAAACTTAACACATAGTTCCTTAAGGTTTCAAAAGCTCATCCAAATATAAGCTATTTTAGTGTAGATTTTCTTGAGAGATGCAGCTATACATGTCATGCATCTGAATTAAAGGGGCAAGACACTCCAGATTAAAAAAATGTTGGATATGATCAGCAACCAAACTGACAGTGTGGCACTGCCAGCCATTGCAATGGAGTATTCTTCTGAAGGCAAGCATAGAACAACACTGTGAATGCAATGCAGGAATTTCATAAAGCAAACAGTTCTACAACAGGATGAACATATTAACACAACCTTTACAACAAATATCAGTGGTGCAGAAATAATACCAATAACAATAGAGCACCAGAAACAGTAGTAGCATTAACACCACCACCACCACCACCACCACCACCACCACCAAAAGTAGTAGCACCATGAACAGCTGTAGGAGCAGTAACGGCAGCACCAACAATGATAGCAGCAGAAGCACATCACTGTTTAATGAGGAGACAGAGGGCAAATAAAGCTACTTCACTTAAAGAAA
The DNA here is from genome assembly GCF_023864345.2 of Schistocerca serialis cubense. Taxonomy (NCBI): domain Eukaryota; kingdom Metazoa; phylum Arthropoda; class Insecta; order Orthoptera; family Acrididae; genus Schistocerca; species Schistocerca serialis. Next base: position 1,014,261,218 of record NC_064640.1, read on the forward strand.
AATTTTTAAGGCTTCATATCAATAATGGAAAGTAGTACACCAGAAGGTAAGCAAGTTCACCAACTCTTATCAAGTTTTGTTTTGTTTGTTTTCCTTCACTTTGTTTTAGAGTGAAATAACAACTGTCATGTGCACCCTTGTCAGAACCTTAGAACACTAATATGAAAGAGGAGTTAAAAACAATTACACGTTAAGCCCAGCCGATGTAAGGAAAGAGAGCTAAGAGCAAGGGCTTCCTCTTGAAGAAAGGTCCATAAAAAGTGCCGTAGAGACAACAAGATTCCGAACTAAAGATTAAATGTCCTTCACCACATTGCCATGACCTATAAAAAGTAGAACGCGGTCGACAGCCCACATGTTGTTCATTGAACGGCCAATAACTCGCATGGCAAACATAAATGAGAACGTAACTGGTCAAATGGGGGATCACCACTTAACAAATGGCAATGGCTAAAACAGTAGTGGCCAACACACAACTTGACAGATGGCAAACCCAGAGACCATCAGAAGGAATGGAAAAACTAGCGGGCTGAGATAGGAAGACTGCAGCCTTGGCAGCAGTGTCAGCAGCCTCATTTCCCGCCAGACCGATGTAACCAGGAACCCACATATACATCACAGCAGCTCCCTCAAGAGTGAGCAAGTGGAAGCTTTCTTGGACACACTGAACTAAGGGATGGACCATGTACAGCACACAGAGGCTCTGACAGAATCAGAGCAGATGACACAATTGGAAAGCCTTTGTTGCTGGATGTATTGCACGGCTAGAGACCGTGCGAAGAGCTCTGCTGTAAATACTGAGCAGTGTTCTGTAAGCCGATACTGAAAATCATCAGTACCAATGACAAAGGCACACCCGACACCATGGTCAGCCTGAGAGCCATCAGTGTACACAAAGGTACTACTGCCAAGCTGTGAGAGATGATGAGAAACTTACAACAATAGATCGAATCTGGAGTAGGAAGTGAATGAAGTCCAAGGTGAACAAGGGCTGCTGCATGACGCCAAGGTGGCGAAGGGTTCACACCCATCAGGAAAGTGGCAGGTAGAATGAAGTTAAGCTGCTGGAGCGACAGCCGAAAGCAAACTCCAGGAGATAACAGAGAAGAGGGATGCGCCCCATACTGGCAGTCAAAGTCATCGGAGAAAGAGGCATAGGATGGGTGACCGAACATGGCAGACAAATGGCATGCATATCAGTTGAGTAGAACATAACACCGGTATGACAAAGGTAATTTGGCAGCTTCTGCATAGAGACTTTCAACTGGACTAGTGGAAAAGGTGCCAGTGGCCAAACGGACTCCACAATAGTGGATGGTATTTAGACAGCGTAAGATGGATGGACGTGCAGATGCATAAACAAAACACCCATAGTCTAGTTTCGAACGGGCGAGGGATCGGCACAAATGGAGGAGGGAGGTCCAATCTGCTTCCCAGGAAGTACCACCTATAACATGTAGACCATTGAGGGGCTGCATGCAGCTGGCAGCCAGGCAAGACATGTGGGAGGACCAAGAAAATTTCCTATCAAGCATGAGCCCAAGGAATTTCATAGTCTCAGTAAACAGAAGAGCAATAAGGACAAGATGACTCTTACCAAGTTCAAATGTTAACTGATGTGATCAGTTGTAGTGATGTCACTGAGGATGTTAATTAATTTGTATTTTTTTGTCAGAAAATTCAGAGCCTCAGAAGAAAATTACATCAACTGGCAAGAAATGTTAGTGACAAGTGGTCTCTTAGTTGGTGCTCAAAATTGGTCTCACAGAACACCATATGAAAAAATGAATAAACACTCTAAAACTGCACGGCTACAGTCTAACATTGCATTACAGTAGAAAATGTATGGACAAACCTCCTGTCCAGATTGTACATCAGTGAGGTTACTTTCAGAGTATTCTGATGCAATAGCTCCATATTTAAAAATCACATACAATTGCCGCTCACCGAAAGATCTGTACCTAACAACTAAGTTGCAAACAACACACGAATGTCCAAGAAAGTAAACAGGAGTAATCCACTGAATTACAGCCCACATCACTAATGTTGATTTCCAGTAGAACTTTTTAAATATTATGAATTTCCTCAAATAACATGGCTTATTGACAAATAGTCAACATGGATTCAGTAAATTTAGGAGACAATCTGGGCAGCCCTCTTAGACTGTTTGCAGATGCTGCTGTCATTTACTGTCTTGCGATGTCATCAGATGATCAAAACCAATTGCAAAATGATTTCGACAAGATATCTGCAGGGTGCAAAAAAGAGGCAACTGTCTGTACATAATGAAAAGGCAAAGTCACCCACATGAGTACTAAAAGGAATCCACTAAATTTCAGTTACACAATAAATCATACAAATCTAAAGGCTCTGAATTCAAGTATATACTTAGGGATTTCAATTGTGAATAACTTAAATTTGAATAGTCACATAGATAATGTTGTGGGGAAGACAAGATTGATTTATTGGCACAACACTTAGAAAATACAACAGGGTCTACTAAAGGGACTATCTACACTATGCTTGTCCATCTTCTTCTGGGCTACTGTAGTGCAATATGGGCATTGACAAAGTTCAATGAAGGGCAGCTCATTTTGTATTATCATGAAATAGGGGAGAGTGTGCAATAGATATGATATGTGAGTCGGGGTGGCAATCATTAGAACAAAGACATTTCTCTTTGCAGAAAGATCTTCCCATAAAATTTCAATCACCAATTTTCTCCTCTGAATGACAAATTACGTTGTTGGTGCCCACCTACATACGGAGAAACAATCATCATAATAAAATAAGAGAAATCAGAGTTCGCATGGAAAGATTTAACTGTGTTTTTCCCATGCACAGTTTGAGAGTAGAATGGTAAGGAAATAGCTTGAAAGTGGTTCAATGAACTCTCTGCCAAGAATTTAATTGTGAATTGCAGAGTAATCATGTGGGTGTAGATGACGATGCTATAATGCATGCCAGAAATAATATAGAACATACATCAGTGCAGTTACACACACATTGCACACAGCAATACTGTACTTTGAAGTCCCTCGGATTGCAGTAAATGCAAATATAGCCATCACAGTGCTCACAACACTGGTCTTTTGCATGGAAATCGTGAAATTTCTTACGACTATTACCATCTCTTCTAACTACCATCTCTTCTAATTTGTGCTTTCTCTACAACAAAAGCTACTATAATTTTGAGTGATTTTAATATTAACTTTCTTACTGAAAACAGCAATGGTGTTTATCATTTATAAACCTCAATATAACAGGAGGCAAGTATTAAATGGTATTTCTGACAATGATGACCAATTACTCACAAATGAGGGTGTTAACTCCATGTAATATAGTAGAGCATCAATTATCCAAACATCGGTCAAGCAAATGACACATACCCAAACTGTTTCTCACTTGAGTGTGGCGCCTGCCACTATGATCTTGCCCTTCCTTTCCCCCTCCCCCTCCCTCACCCTCCCCCCATGCTGAATCGCTACAATGGTAACCATTTGCACTCTGTTATGTTCACTTGTGTCAACTTTGCCACGTGAAGTACACTTGCAATATAAAATGCCTAGATATAAATGTATTGTCCTTTCTATGAGATATAAATTTGCGATTAATAAAAGGTTAGAGTTAGGTGTATCTGCAACCAAGTTGTCTACTGAACACAAGGTTGGTACATTGACAACTACGGATATAAAAAAAATAAAAGATGTGCATCAAAGATTTTATATCTAAGCTTCAGTCCACCGCATCGACAAGTCGTAAAACTATGAAGTGCATCATGAACACAGAGCTAGATGATGCTGTTTACATGTGATTTACACAAAACAGATCACAAGGAGAACCTATCTTTGGTCCCACTATGTGGAAAGGCAATTCAATTTAATGAAAATCTTGGAGAGTCATCAAATATTAAAGCAAGTAAAGACTGGTTAAAACACTAAGTCAAAAGTAAAGACTGGTTAAAACACTAACTCAGAACACAGTGTTAATTAGCTTCACAAACACGGAGAAAAACTGTCAACTGAATCTTCGTCAACTGCTTCCTTCAAAATCAAACTAAGGGTCTACTGAGGGAAGAAGATTATGCTCCTGAAAATGTTTACAATGCTGAAGAAACGGGGCTCAATTCGAAAGCTCTGCCAAGAAAAGCTCTTGCTTTTTAGCATGAACTAGCAGCAGCTGATTCTAAAATAAGCAAAGACTGTATTACTACTTTAGCTGGTACTAATGCTGCTGTTAGTCACAGACTGCCTTTGCTTGTCATTGGTAAAAGTAAGAAATCATGTTGTTTCAAACACATTAATATGTCTGCGATGCCTATTATTTACACAAAATAGTGCCTGGGTGGATAGTACAATTTGCACAGAATGGTTTATCAAAGTTTTTGTACTTTTTTACTGTTTTTTAGAAACATGTTTCTTGTACAACTTTTGTGATTTCACGAAGAAGATAAACACCTTTTCCAATTGTATTTGAATTTAATACGATCTGTTATTACAAGTTGTTGTGCCAAAGCAATGTCAAACTTCTCCTTGTGCTTAACAACAGCAATATAGCGTCCTTGTGTCTTGAGAATGAGAGTAGTTGAAAACTGAGTATGAAGGAAACATTGTCAGACACAGTACTGCTAGTTGCTTGGCTTGTATATTACCTACTGAACGCAAGCTCAGAAATATTCAGGATCAGTGACATACTGGCAGATTATAGACTGTTCAAACACTTGACAATGTGCAACATGTTCACAATGCTGTTTAGGTAGACAGACATATGACAGGTTTTTAAAAGAAGCACCAGTTGTACTAGCATCTAGTGCTGAAAACTGTCTGTTCTGGATGCGTTTGGAGGCTGTTAACACATTCCCATAAAAAATATCTAATGGGTGTATGCAGAGATATCTTGGTGGATGGCGTTTTGAACTGTGGTTGTATAAAATACTGGTACCAGTTCGGTCTGAAACACCTTGTTTACAACACAACCATCCTCGAAGCAGTTGCATGGTAGCCATTACTGAATGCTCTGTGTTGTGTTCTTTTCTTATTTTGAAATGAGTGAAGAAACTAATACTGAGCAACATAGTGTTTGATTATGACCCTCACGACACCAGAAGCGATCAGTGATCCTTACAACCATGTGTCAGTTCTGCTTTTTGCAGAAACACAGATCACACAACACACGTGTATTCCAATTGTGCTGCGAGAGGGAGGCATGGCTCATTTACCCACAATGCTCCTCTCTCCTTTGGTGGTGATGAATAATTCTAGTTTGTTTATGCTTGCAGCCAACTGCCAGTTTGTAGTGTCTGCACTCTGCACTGAACAGAACAGAAAATCAAACTTGTCAATGTATTTTGAACATGCTGCAAATCTCTGCCAAACACATGAACAGAGTTATTTTCAGTTCTACTTCTATGCAGAGTACCTTGTTGGTTCTACCTCCATTACCATCTACATCTACATACATAAGCTGCAAGCCATCAAGTAGGGGTTGCATGGTTATGAGAGGTCACAATCAATATTCTGCAGATTTTGTAACTATCAAATATGTGGGAAAATAAAAATAATGTTGAGAAACACTGCAAATCAGAGAAGCACTCTGTTCACAGGTGGAAAAATGCTGATGCTTCTCAACAGAAACAATCAGTCGTCAAAAGCTTAAACAGAGTCAAATAATGAAAACAAGTGACGACCATATCAGAAAAAAACAAAGTTTTTACAAAAGCAAACATTCAAATCAAAAAGTTCCCCAATCACCATTATTTTAATAGTCAATTTCAAAGTACTAAGGCTTCATCTCAAGGTCACTTAGTGTGACAACTATTTAAATTTGTAGTATGTCTAATCATTTACAAATGAACAATGTTTTGACGTTAATTTTGCCAAAAATGATGCAAATTTTGTCCAAAATAAATGTGAATTTTGGCAAAAATAGAGTCTACATTTCAAAATATGTAAAGATGGCAAATCACAGATTTTTAGGTGAGGGGAACTTACCCTCTGAGCAGATATCAGACAACGAATTTTAGGTCAGGATCTAATGGGTGGCACAGTTAGAAGTAGCCCACCTCTCCTTTGAATGTGAATTCAATATTTTGACTTCTTAAATAGAGGAAACAGCTACAACAATGGCCAGTTTTATGCAGAAATTGTTAGCATTCTTCTGTCAGCATTTCAGTTTATTTCATCAGTGAAGTTAGAAATTTCTCTTTGTGGTCAGCACAATACCTTTCTTGATGCAAGAAAGAATTGAAATTGTGGAAGCATATGTGAAAGAAAGATCAATTAAGGAAACTCGCAAAATTTTTGGGTCAAGTAACTGGATAAAGGACTAGCAGCACAGACAGCAATACAGATTCCATGAAAATTGATGCACCTATGGATCTGTGCCAAAGGTAAAATGACAAAGAATTCCTTCAGTTTGCACACCAAAATTTATTGCAGACATTTTCTGAGGAATTATTCAGAGCCCAAAGAAGTCTACACATAAACTGGCCCAATAGGCACATGTAAGTAGGAGGAGTTGCCATATCATATGATGGGTCTGCAGCAGTTATGGGACAATGACAGTCAGAAATGTGTCGATTACTGAGCATTGCTTTGAATAACATCAATGATGGTTTGTTAGACTCTTTCCATAACATCATGAGTAATGAAACATGGTTTCATCTTTCCAGTCATGTGAATTCACACAACACGAGTGTCAGCAACCACGCCATGACAAGAGAGGGGGGGAAAAAAAAAATCAGCATTTCATTCAGTGTAACAGGAACAAAGGTAAGTACTGTCCAGCAATAGCGTCTCACAACTTAATAGTTTTCTCGAGTCCATTTTCCTTATGTTACAGTTAATAAATTGGTATTTCATTTATATGCACTATATCTTTTACACTTGCTTCTTAGGCTTTCCCATTCTTATTACCTCTACACAAACAGTGAAAGTGTTACTCTGGACCATACCACTATTGTAGTGTTTTCATTTGTATTCATCTGTGAGTACTAAAATTCTGTAATCAATTTGTGTACTCTTCTGGATATTGTCAAAACCAATCTAATATCTAATTTTCCTGTCTTCCTTTCTGCAGCATCACACATCTACACACATCTACACTCAGGCCACTAAAGACAGGACTGACAAATTATCCAAATGATCACACACACACACACACACACACACACACACACACACACACACACACACACACACAGAGAGAGAGAGAGAGAGAGAGAGAGAGAGAGAGAGAGAGAGATATGCGGGAAAAAACGTATATATTCATCAGTTGTTTTCTTCAAACGTAACTTACATTGGTGAGACGAAAACACTGCATTACATTTATGGCCACATCACATATTAAAAAAGTTGTACGAGATGAAGACTGGAAAGAGTGGACAGCACACGATGAAAATTTGATGTGGGCTGCAGACTTGTGCATAACCTTTCAGTTCACCACAAGTTGTTAAGGTAACATTTTAATTATTCAGATGCTTCAGCAGTACTAAAAGAAAGAATAAAGTAAAAGTTAGTAAGAAATGAATCTTATTAATATAGAAATGAAAAAAAATTTTTGTGAATTTACAATAAAGAACTGCCAGTTTTAGATATTAAGCATGTGTCTCAGGCAAAACTGGTCCATTTGAAATTACTATTCATAATTTCCCATTTGAAGGTCATTAATATAGGTTAACACTCACTTTATGAGTGAAAACACAGCAATCATTTCCAGTGATATCTTCACTGTTATAGAATGGTGGTTATCAGATGCTATATATTTTGCAAAAATCTGGCATAATTTCATGATTCAAATCACTTTCCAAAAAGCTCAACTCCCAATGTTTCACTTACAGCAGATGTTCTTAGTTAATAGCTTTCTGTAGTGACAACCCTGCAAACTACTGCAGTAGTACTAATTTCTTTTTACATGGGTCAACAGCTGCTATAATTTTTTTAATGACATTATATCTGCTTTTAGATGTTACTGTTCTTATTTCACTGTTGTAGTTTTGACATGTGCCATATCCGAGCATCTACAAAGCATAAAACAATGTACTGATAAAAACATGATATGAGATTAACAGAATGTACACTCAAGATCTGCCATTTGTTAACATCCATGTATTTACAAGATTTGATGTTATATTATGCCAGAGGTGTAGGTTAAAATACCATTGTTGCAGGACTTACTCTTGATGGTAATGTGGTCATCAGCTGTTGTTAATGACATAAGTAGATTTGTTACTGGCATGCTGATTGAAGTCAGTCAACATGGGGCAGACATAACAACGTATGGCGCACGTACACTCAACAGCTGGGCTACTGTAGACATTATGGCATAAAAATAGTATCATTTGGCACTAACAGCACAAAAACTGGGGCAGGGCATGACGTCATACAGAGAAAGTGGGTTATTGATTCATGAAATGTGAGATATCCAATGCTCATTCTGTATTGACCTATGCCTCATGTGCTAAGGATTGCTTACTTTACGATGCAGATTATGAACTTGACTGAATGTTTGAATTGCAACAGCAGCATCTGGATACCAACAAATATGAGGCACAGAGGTTATAAAATGTGTAAGAATGCACTTACAAGGGGGCACTATCTATTGTTCGTGTTTAAGAATGAAGAACGAGTTTCACTAACACACTTCTCTTTCTAAAATTGCTCATATTCATCTTTAGAAAATTGAAATAACTTTACAGTTTCAGAATGAAGATAAAAGCCACAAAATTATCTCCCATGAGTGTGTTGAGTAGAGTATTCAATGAGACTTTCATTATGCCTGTGTCTCGTGGCATAATAGTTAGAATATTGGAGTGGTAAGCTGAATGTGTGGAGTTCAAAGCTACATATTTTCATTTCTTTTGTTTTATTGTTTTTACGAATTCACTAGAATGAAAAAGACAGCAAAATTTCGGACATTGTTTACCGAAATTATGAAATCGAGCCTCAGAGTAACAAAATGGCTGGCCTTTCCCCTGAAGAAATATTGACCTGTGTTGCCTCTATAGCCATCCATAACTGCGAAAGTGTTGCCAGTGCAAGATTTTGTGCACAAACTGACCTCTTGATTCTGTCCCATAAATATTCGATTAGATTCTTGTGAGGCAATCTGGGTGGCCAAATCATTCGCTCAAATTGTCCAGAATGTTCTTCAAACCAATTACAAACAATTGCGGCCCAATGACATGGAGCATTGTCCATCCATAAAAATTCCGTCAATGTTTGGGAACATGAAGTCATGAATGACTGCAAATAGTCTCCAGGTAGCTGAATGTAACCATTAGTTCAGTTGGACCACAGGACTCAGTCCATTCCAGGTAAACACAGACCACATCAGTATGGAGCCACCACCAGCTTGCACAGTAACTTGCTGACAGCTTGGGCCCACTGCTTCATGGGGTCTGCAACATACTCAAACCCTACCATCAGCTCTGACCAACTGCAATTGGGACTCATCCGACCAGTCCACAGTTTTCCAGTCATCTAGGGCCCGACTGGTAAGGTCACGAGCCCAAGAGAGGCACTGCAGGTGATTTCGTGCTGTTAGCAAAGGCACTTGCACTGGTTGTCTGCTGCCATAGCACATTAAGGCCAAATTTGGTTACACTGTCCTAACATATATATATATCCATCACATGTCCCACATTGATTTTTGTGGTTATTTCATTCAGTGTTGGTTGTCTGTTAGCACTGACAAATCTTTGCAAACAATGCTGCTCTCAGTTGTTAAGTGAATGCAGTCGGTCGCTGCATTGTCTGGGGTCAGAGGTAATGACTGATATCTGGTATTCTTGATACATTCTTGATGCTGTCGATTTTGGAATACTGACCTCCCTAATGATTTCCAAAATGGAATGTTCCATGCGTGTAGCTCCAACTACCATTCTGAATTTAAAGTCTGTTAAATCCCTTTGTGCGACCGTATTCATGTCGGAAACCATTTCACATGAAGCTTCGCCAATGCACTGCCCTTTTATTCCTTGTGTACGCGATACTACCACCATCTGTTTAAGTCGTATCATGATCCCACGACTTTTTCACCTTGGTGTACAAATGGAGGCATAGCGTGCCTACCAAGATCGGCCCACAGCTTGTATGAGTGAGAGAAAGAGATGGGAGGGGAAATTACAGGTGAATAAATATAAGAAGAATTTTTTTACATATTTTTTGGAGGATACAGGAAGTAGCAACAGGGGGCAAGCGACAGATGAAATAACAGAAAGTAGCCTTAAGAGAGTCTCTCGTGATTTATTACTTTTTAAGTATGTGGTCAAAGAGCAAATGAAAGATAAATATTATGTTTAAAAAACATATTTAAAAGTAACTGATTTCAATTAAAAAGGTGACTTATAGGAAAACTAACTCATATTTTATTATGTGTAGTTGAATACCATACTGTCACTGTGTGATCTTTCACTGGCCATCGCTGACAGGAAATTAAGGAAAAGAACAAGTGAAGAAAAAGTAAACTGTTTTCAGTGCTCCAATATTTTGTACAGGATCCTTCATTATTTCTGACTTTAATCGTGTCTCTTTGGCATTAACCCTATGAGGAGTCGGTTGCACTTGCCAGAAGAGAAACTTCCTCCCAGGCTTCAAGAAGAGAATCTCAATGAGCACGAGAGTAGGTGGTCGGTTTCATAGGCAGCCCATATATTCCCGATCGGATTCATATCGGAAGCCTGTGGGGGCCAGTCCACGATGTTGATGCCATGTTGGACAGATGCTGCTGAACGAATGTGGAATTATGCACAAGAGAATGATCTTTCAGTAACTTGTGGTTATCATTGCTGATTTTCAGTCACTGGGGCCCGGGTTCGATTCTTGCCCACATCAAGGATTAACTCTTCTTGGATGTGTGTGTGTGTGTGTGTGTGTGTGTGTGTGTGTGTGTGTGTGTGTTTTGTCCTCATCATTGCATACTCCAGATGGGGTCTCCCAGCCAATAATGCCATACACACATTTCATTTTTCCCTTCACTGTATATCATTCACACTGAAAAAAGCATCACATTCTTCATCATATGGGCATACTGCCTGCTATTAATAGTTCCCTCAATTCTCTGAAATACTCCTGCTTCTATCACGAAAGTCCAACAACAACAACAACAGGAAACCAATAGCTGCCCATTTCTTCTTGTCATCACTACATATTCTTCACGATGTCAAGAGCATTTGTGAACTTTAAAGTCACCCTCGGACCACCGTTGCTAGTGAAAAACACATTCTCGTCAGTGAAAATTACATTTTCCCACACTGGGTACAGATGCAGCGGCATGAATGCAAGCCGGTATAAACTGTTTTCCTCTCTGAGTTCTGTGACCAGTCCAGTCCTCAGCCTTCAGAGAACTGTGTCACTGCAACTGAGGAAGTTGGTGTCTTGCCATACTACTGGACAGTGAATCTGTCGGCTCTTACACTGAAGTTCTCTGTCCTCCTGATGTGTCCTCAGTCTATGTCTCTGTGGTACTAGGTCGCACACCGTACCTCCTGCTAGCTCCTCTAACTGAAAAGCTGCCTTCTGCAATCAGAGCAACTACTCTGTCTCGAACTGAATGTGCCCAGTGAGCCACGGCAACCGACTGTTCGCTATGCGATTTCTGCTTGCTGTTCCTTTACTGATGTCTGGGGAGGAAGTAAACATATTTCAATTAGAAGAACTAGTTGTGTCAGGCTGAAGGAAGACCTATTCAAAAACATTTGCTCTTTAGGCCTGACCTTAAGCCAATGTGGCTCCGGGTTGCTTAGGTCAAGTGGACTGAGACATTCCTTTAAATTGATGATTCTGTATCGAATTTGGGTTTGTCCACGTGTGTCTGTGTATCACTGAATAAACATTTGTGAACTAGTACTTAAGAAACGTGCTTGAATTTTTATATCAATAGTGGACAGCTGAACTGTAAAGTTCCCATATGCCAGCAGTTAGCCCCTATATGAGGCATATGTCCGAGATCCGATTCTTTGAGACATATATATCTAAATAAACAGAAAAAGTTTGTTAGTTCAACCGGGAACAGGAGGTTGTAGATTAGGCAATTCTCCATCCAGTCCAGATAACGTCACCTGTAGGTTACCCAGTAGTATAAGAGTAAGGTCCAAAAAATGCCCCTACGGGGTAGTTAACTGCCGAGACATTCACAATAGAGTGCCAGAGTTTGAAGCACTCCTAAAAAAACAGTGAAGCTTACGTAATACTAGGTACAGAAAACTAGTTGAAACCTGAAATTGATAGCAGTGAGATTATTGGGAATAAGTTAAGTGTTTATTGAAAAGATAGGCTAATGGGAAATGGAGACGGCGTATTTGCCATTGTAGACAAGAAATACAAATCCGCTGAGAGAGAAGTTGCAGCTGCATGTGAGACCGACTGGGGGAGGCTCAGTGTCAGGGATGGGCATAAAATTGTAACTGGATCCTTCTATCCCCCCATCAGACTCCTCTTCCTATGTAATTGAAAACTTCAAAGAAAACCTCAGTTCACTTGCACATAAGTTTCTCAATCATCAGTGGAGACTTATCATCCGACAATTAACTGCGAAAATTACAGTTTTTTTAGTGGTGGACATGACAAGACATGCTGTGAAACATTACTAAATGCATTCTCTGAAAATTACCTAGAACAGTTAGTTTGGAGCCCCATTCATGACGGAAATAGATCTAATGGCAACAAATAGACCCAAAATCTTTGAAGATGTCCACATCGAAGCTGGTATCTGTGACCATGATGCGGTTGTGGCAACAATGACTATAAAGTACAAAGGACAACTAAATCAAGTGGAAAGATATATATATATGTGTGTGTGTTCAGTAAACTAGATAAAAAAGCAGTATTTTCATATCTCAATGAGGAACTTTTAAGCTTTCAGCACAGTGCAGGGGCATGTATGGCTCAAGTTTAAAAAAATAGTTTACCATGCACTGGACAGATACGTATCCAGCAGAACAGTTCACAATGGGAGGGAACCTCCATAGTATAGTAGTCACTGTAAAGAAACAGGGATTACTGCATAATAGGTGTAAAATAAACCACAGGGTGATAGATAGAGAGATGCTGAATGAAACATTCAGGGCTGTCAAGACATCAACATGTGATGCCTTCAATTACTACTGTAGCAGAATATTGTCAAATTATATTCCACAAAACCCAAAAAAATTCTGGTCATATGTAAAGGCTGTTAGTGGCACCAAAGTTAGTGTTCAGTCCCTAGCAAATGAGACAGGAACTGAAATTGGGGTTAGCAAAGCGAAAGCTGAAATGCTTAACTCTGTATTCACTTGTTCCTTTACAAAAGAAAACCCAGGAGAATTGCCCCAGTTTAATCCTCATACCACTGGAAAGATCAATGAAATAAGTATTAGTGTCAGTGGTGTTGAGAAACAGGTGAAATTGTTAAAATTGAACAAAGCTCCAGGGCCCAATGGAATCCCTGTAAGATTCTATGCTGAATTTTTGGCTGAATTAGCTCCTCTTCTAACTATAATCTACCATACATCTCTTGAACAAAAAACTGTGCCCAGTTCTTGGGAAAAACCTCAGGTCACACCTGGCAACAAGAAGGGTAGTACAAGTGGTCCACCAAACTACTGACCAATATCCGTGACATCAATTTGTTGTAGGGTCTTAGAACATATTCTGAGCTCAAACATAATAAGGTATCTTGAACAGAATGACCTCCTCAATGCCAGCCACCAAGGATTCCAAAAACATAGATCAAGTGAAACACAACTCACACTTTTCTCTCGTGACACAATTAAGGGAGTTAGTTAGATGCAGTATTTCTTGATTTCCAAAATGCATTTCACTGTGTACCACATCTGCACTTATTGTCAAGAGTACAATCATCTGGGTATAAAGTGAAATATGTGGTTGGACTGAGGATTTTTTGGTGGGGACAATACAGTGTCTTATCTTAAATGGAGAGTCAACATCAGATGTAGAACATAACATTGGGTGCGCCACGGGAAAATGTGTTGGGGCCCTTGCTGTTCATGTTGTATATTAATGACCTTCCAGACTTTAATAGTAACCTAAGACTGTCTGCAGATGACACATTATCTACAGTGAAGCATTGCCTCACAGACGCTGCACAAGTATTCAGTCAGATCTTGATAAGATTGCAAAGTGGTGCAAAAATTGGCAACTTGCATTAAATATTCAGGAATGTAAAACTGTGTACTTCACAAAATGAAAGAAATGTTGTATCCCAGGACCATAATATCAATGAGTCACCATTGGAATTGGCCGACACTTACAAATACCCAGATGTAATACTTTGTAGGGGTACAAAATGTAATGATCACATAGACTCAGTCATGGGTAAAGCAGGTGATAGACTTTGGTTTATTGGCTGAATACTGGGAAAATGCCATTGGTCTACAAAGGAGACTGCTTACAAATCATTCATGCAACCCATTCTGGAATATTTGGCTCAAATGTGTAAAATCCATACCACACAGGACTAACAGGAGATATTAAATATATATATATAGAGAAGCACAACATGAATATTTGACTTGTGGGAGAATGTCACAGAGATGCTAAAGAACCTGAATTGGCAGACTCTTGAAGATGGACATAAACTATCTCAAGAAAGCCTACTTACAAAACTATGATTCTAGGAATATACTACAACCTCCTACTTATCACTCACATAAGGATTGTGAGAACAAGATTAGATTAATTACAGTACACACAGAGGCATTTAAAAAATGATCTTCCCAAACTCAGTACCTGAATGGAACAGGGAAAAATCCTAATAACTTGCACAATGGGATGTGCCCTCTGCTATGCACTACACAGTGGTTTTCAGGGTATAGATGTAGATGTAGAGATCGGACAAAGGCAGTAAGATGGAGATTGCTGGTTTGAATGTGTTTCAAGACACGGCAATTTTCAGACACTCAAATCATTTCAATACTGTCATATTCAGATAAAATAAGTAAACAAATAAAAATTTGTACAGTGTTTATGTTGTCCTTTTGTGTACTTAGTGAGTAATATTGATAATGATAAAACACAGTAAATGGCTGTTTGGCCTAATTGTTGAATGCCAATTTCAGGAATATAAACTACTGTAACATATATACGTCCAATGTCAAATTCTTAAACAAAAGGAAAAAGAATTGTGTGTGCTGGAAATATCTATGCAGATTTATATGTAACATATGTCGGGCTGTTGTTGGTTTGTCCTGAATACTATGTACTTATTGAGTTCACAGTTCAAGTCTAGGAATACATCCTAGACAGTCCCAGGTTCCAATCATTGCACAAGTGGATATTTAACCACAGTTCCCAAAACACAGACAAATTCCATTCCCATAGTCATCTTTGAGGTGAACTTGGTTAGTCTTTGACAATAAATGTTACTGTCACGTAATCACTGTTACGCAGATGCAGGATACTTGAAAACTCATAGAAGTGCCAGATATGTGACACATGTGGATGGCAAGTAACTTTGTTTGCGTACTACAGGTGGTTGCTGAATCTTGTGCAGATGCAGCTAGGCTCACTTCAACATCATCAGCATCACAAAAGAGATAAATAACTATCAGATCAATATATCAAAACTCAGTTCGTGGTCAGCCACAGCACTGCCCTGCACTCCACTTTTCTGATCCACTAGTACACAGTTCCAGCTACTGGCATTAGTGCATCGTGGGCTGTGACAGGATTTTTAGGATGGAGCAAAATTATAGGTTCGGGGGAGATGTTTAATATCAATTATACTCCAGTATCATGTAACTGACTTCACTTGATGATGATGTAGATAAAGTTACAAAACAGGTCATGCATTTTAAAATAAATAAGCACACAGCTGCAGCTGTGCTTTTGACTTAACATGAACTATTTGCATTTAATCAGTGCTCAAGAGACGAACATCTGAGTTCAAACTCTTCTCTGAAGCTTGAAATTGTGGGCATAATTTATTGTCAGAAGTCCATAACAAACTTCGTATATTACATTTAACATTTTCTGACAAGTGATCCAGTAAATTTATGTTACTAATATGATAATGCTTCCCATTCATGAGAGCTTTACTGGCTGTCTATAGATGCACAAGAACTCATAACAACCTTAATGGTTTGCTGTTGATGAAAGCAGTCTGTTGTGAATTTACTGGGAATATGTAACCACCATTTCTAAACACTATTATATGTAGCTGTACAAATCTGTAACATTTGTTATGCTAAACTAGTGATGATTTCATGTTCGATTCCAGGTTTTGAGAATAGCTATCCAAAATCTGCTTTGGTGGTTGGATATTTTGTCTAACATAAGGCACCATACCTTTTGTGACTTTAGTGACCTGAAGAAAAAAAACTGCATATCGGCTTTGCTGCAATTTAAATAAAATCAGCCATTTCATTACTCTAAGGCTTGATTTCATTATTTTGGAAACAACGTCCAAAATTTTGCGGTCTTTTCCATTCTAATAAATTCATACACATGATAAAACAAAAGAAGAGCTCTCAATACCAAGGATACATGAAACCAAAATGAGCCCTAAGTCATAGATTAAATGTGTAACAACACATGAAGGTACAACTTGCACAACTGCATGTAAGATTCGAGAATTCAGTAAGGTGCAACCAAGGCTTTGATCATCATCATATTGAATCAGAGCCCACACATTTGCCTGGTGAATCTCCTGCAACACAATTTACAAATTATTTCACACAGCATCAATAATTTTTGATTGAAGATTATGGCAAACAATTTGCCAACAACCGTATCCCTGCCACGTTCGACTCTTGACATGTCAGGTAAATTTCTAGGCTGTGGAAACAGTGGAACCTGCCATTCTTCAAAGAAGGCTTGATACTGCCTTGTTACATGACAGGGCATTGTCTTGCTGAAATATGTCATAGGGAGTTGCCTGAATGAGGGGCAGTACTTCAGATCCTACAAGCTTCCCGAAGTATGTTTTTGTCTAATCAAAAAATGCCAATTTTGCTGATCGCCTAACTTGGGTCCATAACCTGTTGGAATGTGTTTTGACAATACAAGCATGACATGTAATTACAGAACACCTTTATTCTTAATTCACTGTACTGATAATAGCACAGAACTACTAACAACTGACTCAAAAACATGCGCATGTATAGGCAACAAAGATATTACATGGTGGTAAAATTTGAATCTCAACAAATATCTCACTGTTATAGTGACCTTCTATCTAATGATTCCACTCACACACTACTATTGTAGAATCACACCCTGTACGAGACAGGATCTCAAAGTGTGTTGTTCATTCCCTGGAGACCTATCATTCTGCACTCTTCAAACACACATGCTGGTGCTGTCCTTTTCGATGATGATGATGATGATGATGATGAGGCATACTAGCTTTCAGCTTTCCACATTGTCTGATAGCTCGTCACTGACTGAGCTGGAAGTGTCGGTTACTTTTCTGGTCATACACGGAGCCAAGTTCGGGTCATATTGATGTGTGGCTATGCTGGCAAGGGTGCACGCGATTGATGTAAACAGTCGAGTACATGTGAGAATAACTAGGTGTTGGCTGTTTATTATTGTTTGTTTACAGAGTTCACATTAAATACTACGTTTTGTTAGTGGATTGACTGTAGAAACTAAATCATGGACTCCGATTATAGCTCTACAACTGATGAAAATCCGTGGCCACATTTAAGTGATTGTGTACATTTTGTATCCAAATCGGGAGAACAAACACTTTTTGATTGTGAACTGTGCTTGCCTAAAAAGTCAACAATTAGTGCCCAAAGTGAGATGCATGAAAAATACTGTATCATGCAAGACACTTGAATTTATTACTTCATTGCTGCTAACTCTATACACAACACATTTTTCAAACAGTATCCACATACGTCACTGAATGTACCTAGAAAAATATATCACTGTACGTCACATATTTCAGGATATATGATATCATAAACACTGATATGAGTGAAAAACTACTGAAAAATGCAAGACTTTTAATTTCTTTACTACTTCTTTACTACTAACTCTATTCACAATACACTTTACAGACAGTCGCCACATATAACATTGGATTTACCCGCAAAATTAGATCTCTGACAAAACAAGTTCAGGAGGTACAACATCGTAAATATTGAACTGCGTGAAAATGACACTGCAGGGTGAAAATTTGTTAGATGTATGAGTGAAATATATTTGTCCTATGTACGATGTTTTAAAGTGCTCCATGTGAATGATGAATGCTCGACATCACAAAAATGTGTTACTGATATGCAGGAGAAAATTAGCTTCAATGGTAAGCATTTTGTCAATGCAAAGAATTTTAAAAGACATTGATTCCTCATATGTTAAGAAGAGAGTTTTTAGTTCAAAGAAGTGACATAGGTGCAGCACGAACTACATCCCATATAAAGATTCACGATACAAGAGGAGGAGGTAGTTCAACAGTGTATTACCTTGATGAAACACGGGTCAATTAGAACCATTCCAGGAAGATCTGCTGGAAAATGAGTGATGGTACTGGCAGTTTTAAAGTTTTCTTAGGGATAGGTTCTCGGATAATTATTCTGCATGCTGACCCATCATCTGGTTTTGTTTCTGAGAGTAAACATGTATTTACGTGTAAGAAAAATAGCAGTGACTACCATTTGGAAATGAACGCTGTCACTTTCATGACATGATTAACAATTCTTGTCATGCCTTGTTTCGAAGTTGGCCATTGCCAGTTATAATTCAATTGTTACAGAGGAAACACCAAATATAAACACCAGAAAAGCAGATATTTTTCCCTGGCTTAAAAATAAAAATATTAAGCACAGTATAAACCAGACTGGTGCCGATCTCCTGCAGCTCGTTAATTTATACAAGTCACGTGACAGAACATACAAACTTGACTTCCTTGCACGTGAATGGGGTCTCACAGTTTTGCGTTTACCCACATGTCACTGTCACTGTAGCCTTGTGGAATTAATTTGGGCAATAGATAAGGCTATGTGGGAGAAAAAAAAAATTCAAGATAACATTCACTGAATCACTTGTGCATGAGGCAATAGACAACATCCCACCTGTAGTGTGGGCACTGTCTGTGTGTCATGCTGAAAGGCTTCAAAAAGAATAATTTGACAGGGAAGTGGTGATGGATATAAGCCTTGAACCTATCATCGTACATTTACAATCAGGTTGTTCAGAAACAGATTCAAATAGAAGTGACGGTGGTGTTGCGATGTAGACTTTGGAACAAAGTAATAATATTTCTTAGTTTTAAAGACTCGTAGTTTAAAAAATGTGTTTGTCAACATATCTGTTGCACACATAAGAATGACAATTTCATAGCCTTTTTGATTAGGACTTTCTATCCTTTGAATTATGCAGGCTATAATGTTCAACATATTGCCCAATGAGAATTTAAGCTTCTCCCGTCATGTTGTGTACTCTAATGACACGCGAGAATGCAGCTGGATAAATCTGTCAAAAGTTTGATATTTTCACAAGTAAACCCCTGCCATTTTCAAAGCACAAGTTGGATAAGGCCCTAAAATGACAGTAACTGTTACTTGTCGAGATATCGACCATTTTCGATGTTATTGATCACCATTCCATGGAGTTATTCACGGGTGATAGTTAATTGTTTGCTTGTTAAATGTATTATAAATGCGGGCTCTCATTGTAATGCTGAACGAATTAGTTTACACTCATAATGCTCGTTAACAGTGAAAAATATGACAACTTACTGACCATGTTTACGATAGTCTTTTCATTAGTTTTTTCTACCACTAATTATTTTTTATGCGCAGTGATTACACTTAACTACAGCCAAACACTTACACACACACACACACACACACACACACACACACACACACACACACACACCTTATAAACATTTTTAAAAATTATGTTGAGTAGAAGCAATTGTCAAGCAAATATAATGATTTCAGTTTGTGTTTGATGTTAATTTTGTTGTGTATTAAATTTTTACTTATAATACAGCTCAAATTGCAATAAATGATGATTATTGCAAGCAGTTTCAATGATCTTGTCATGAGACAATTGTCACGTTGAGAAAAATTCACATCTTCACAAAGCTGTGTCATCTGTTCTCGCCTCCCGATGTCATGCGGATTAAATCTTTGGAGCATTGGATGCAACATCGTCAAGACGTGAATTAATATTTTTCTCATGATGACTGATCGAAATTGATTTTAATATTTACTATTCCCATAAGAGATTTGAATGTATAATATGATGTAACCTAGACAAATGTGCCTCACTGTTGTCCGCAACAATGCAGTTCAGCAATGTGGACTTTGTTTGCCCGCTCTCTGCTGCCACAGATGTGCAGTTCTCATCCCTTTGCTGCTCCACCTCTATGCACAGAAGTGCCATCTTGTGTGATGCAAGCTATAGTTTATCACATGTAATACCTCTATACCCTTGATAGCTAAAGTCAAGTGACTTGTTTCTGTGGGCAAAAACATTTTGGCGTCTAAACAAGCTTTGCTTTCTGATGCAAACTTTAACATGTTTATGTTCATGAAGGGAAATATATATCTTATGTCAGATACTATGCAGTTCCCTGTACTTTGACTCCCCCATAATATAACATTTATAATTAAATAATTATAAAACTAAATGATTAAACGATTGAACTGTTTGTTTATCTATCTAAACTTCCTCAACAAAAACATTGTCATTTAAGCGACGGCAACACATTTTATTCAGCAGCTAATTTCACTACACATCACTAGTTCATTTCACTACACAGTCAACATAAAGTTTTCTATTATGACTTCATGATTAACAATTAAATATAACTTCCAACAAATCTCATGTAATACAATGCTTTAACATTCAATGAAGTTCACTATTTTAGTGACAGATTAATGATTAACAAAGTTAACTCTTTGATTAACACTGCCCAGCTATGTCTATATACTAATGAGGCATCCAAGGTATATGTAAATAAAACTTTCATTAATTTGTGTGCAACTTTCCTCCATGCTAATATTAAAATGCTTAAAATGTATGCCATAAACCATGTAAGCAGGGGCACTGAATAGAATTTTACAAGGAATCACCAATTCCTACACCAGTTATGTACTCCTTTTAGTCAGTTACACAGAAATTTGAGGGACGAAATAGCTACATAAAAGAATCACAAGATGTAATGAGCCATATTTTGCAATTTTTTTGATATACTCATAAACTTGTGTTTAAATTAATATTTATCCTATTAAATTTTACAAGAGGAAATTTTCAGTCTGTTCGTCAACTGGACCCTGTTTTACATGAGACACATTGCACTGTATTAATTAAAAGCCATGCACATTAAATCGAACTGATTATCTATAGCATTGTCCTTCTGTAATCATAAATTTTATTTACTTAACTGTTATAAACACAATTCACAGAATAAGAAAAAGATTGAACATTCTCACCCTCCACATGATTTATATATATTTTTGAAGCTACAGAAATGCTTATTGACAGGTATTTTAAGAGTAAACAAGCTCATACTGAGAAATACTTGTCACAGCTCTTCACTTCATTACTTACACACAGAAAGCACAAGATAAAAGCAGCAGAACATAGTGTTCAAGCATTTTATACTATGTTTCATCAATGAAAAATAGTAATGATACACACATATGGATACTAACAAATATTATCAACTGTCCTGAATTCTGGAAGCGAAGATTAGTGAAATGCATATCTGTGAAAGTGGAACTGCTTTTCTACAACAGTACCCTGTGGTTCACAGCCTAAAGCAAGACTTTCAACTAAATGACACTTCAAAAGATTGTGTTTCATGCATACAAACTGTGTAGTTTGTGTCACATTTTTAACTATTTAGCACTGATGACTGCTGACTGTTTGTCTGTCATAATGTGTAGGTGGTAATGGATGAATGTAAAATGAAAGGAAAGGAGAGAGAGAGAAACCTGATTCTAGGAAACAGACTATGTCTTTAGAAAGTACCAAGAGTACTACTGAACTTAACACATAATTAAAATAATGTCACTGTATTAGACACTCCAAAGTGATTTGAAAACAGAAAGGAGGCTTAGGAATTAACATAACATTGATAATTGGTTCATTAGATATGAAGCAGAAGCCAAGATTGAGACAAGGATGGAGGAGGAAAATGACCCAGTTGTTTTCAAAGAAACCATTTGGCATGGCATTTCTCTAAGCAATTTAAGAAAACCATGAAAAACCTAAATCTGGATGGTCAGACAGACTTTTCAACCTCTGTCCTCTCAAATGCAAGCCCAGTGTCTTAACTACTCTGCCAACTCACTCGCTACAAATGTTTGAGAATTTAGTCCAACACACTAGTGCACAATTGTGTGATTGGGACCTGTTAGCACTACCTTTCTCTTTTTTGTGGTCAACTTATGGAGTAAAACATTCGTTCCAGCAACCTCTACAAAGAGTGCCACTGTGCTGTCATCATTTAGCACCCTCAGCCATTAAGGCAAATATTTATTTACTGGTTACCACTTTGCAACTGCCACATAAAGATGATAAAAAAATAAAAGCAACATCTTCTGTTAAAATAATGTAGTCACCAATCTGAAATCGGTCCTTCAAAACCATACAATGTAAAATCACAATAAGAAGTAGAATGAACAAAAACTTTCTTTAGGACTCACTTTGTTAGATCAGTTACAACCTAAATTATGTTAACTTTTTACAGTTTTCAATAAACAAAAACCCACTAATGACACCACAGAGGTGCTGAAACATGTTTGGGTAAAATGAAAAAACAGTGTGTTTGCAAAAAGGTGGAACCTACATCCAATTTAACTGCAAACACAGATAGAAAGATAAGAGCTGCAGATCCAAAAGATGAATATTACTTGCATTGTGTTTCTTTATAGAAAGAAAGTGTCTGATAGTGAAACAACATTCTCAAAAAACTTTTGCATTAAACACGGTGTTTCACACACTGCTGACATTACATTATGACAAAAACTGTCCTGATATCACAATATATAAACTAAACTCCGTCCGAACAGGCTTTGGAAGGCCCAACGGTATTGACCAGCTGCTGTGTCATCCTCAGCCCACAGGAGTCACTGGATGCGGATACGGAGGGACATGTGGTCAGCACACCACTCTCCCGGCCGTATGTCAGTTTACAGGACTGGAGCTGAGTAGCTACTCAGTTTGCCTCGCAAGGTCTGAGTGCTTGCCAACAGCACTCAGCAGACCAAATGGTCACCCATCCGAGTGCTACCCCAGCCCGACAGTGCTTAACTTCGGTGATCTGACGGAAATCAGTGTTACCACTGCGGCAACGCCGTTGGCATCACAATATTTACTCCATATGAATCAGGACTGTATCAAGGAGCTCTCCATCTGTATGTGTTACACAACTATACTCTGATCATGTACTGTAAACATTACGTCCAAATTGCTATAATATTTACATTTTATTTACTGACTTACCTTGATTTATCACCATTTAATCCAAAGTCTCCCGGGACTGGCCCTTCTGTCAGTCTAGCAATAAACTGAGAAAAGAAGAAGAAAATATTAATTTCAGGGTGCACTATAGGTTTTCCACTACTTTATAATTTCATTAAGAGGTCATTATATATGCAAGAAGAACTGACAAACTGCCGGCCGTGGTGGTCTAGCGGTTCTAGGCGCTCAGTCCGGAACCGCGCGACTGCTACGGTCGCAGGTTCGAATCCTGCCTTGGGCATGGATGTGTGTGATGTCCTTAGGTTAGTTAGGTTTAAGTAGTTCTAAGTTCTAGGGGACTGATGACCACAGATGTTAAGTCCCATAGTGCTCAGAGCCATTTGAACCATTTGAACTGACAAACTACAAATAATTATTACATGCAGACTAGTGCTCAGTAACTGGGGATTCTCATACTCCCAGTCTTGAAAATACTGGACTGAAGTACTTTCTTGCTCTTTACACACATAATAATCAGTTTATGTTAAGTGAACTGTAGTGCTTGTGTTGCTATGGATGGATATAGAGATGTATTAGACAAACGGACACATACATACATACATACATGAACGTTTCTGTGCACTTTACATTCAGCGCTCATACTAAATTATTGAGAGACAAATATGCTTAAAATGATAAAAGTTTAAAATTTTCCATTACAGTTATTAAATAACTAAGTCCCTCCTCCCCCTAGGCTACAAAAGCTTTTAAAACTGAAATAAAATATTACATGTATTGCTGTGGAACAGACTGAAATAATACGGTAGATACTAGCTAATCATTGAACTAAAATTGTTAAATGTGGCATTAAAAACACATTAATACCTCCAACCTAAATACTGAGGCTGGAGTCTGGGTAAAATTACAGACAATTATCACACTCATCTCACTGTTTGCTAAAATAGAGGACAGGTCCTTCCTTAAATTTATAGCTACCCTCATCAGAAAATGTACCTTCTGGTTCAACAATGAAGAAATGATTTTCAGTGGGCAAAACATGTTTCTGCAGTACATCTCTAACAAGTTCCCTAAGCTGCTGTGTCAGTGTCGTCATTTCCTGGGGTTCTGAAATGCTGTAGCACCCAGCTACTTCTAATTTTATAGTAGGATAAGGGGGTCCTAGATCATTTTTTTCTGCTGGTTGTATCAGTGAAAAAAAAAAATGACTGTATGGCATTGATGACTGGGAGTTCCCACCTGGGGAAATTCAGCTGCTGAGTTGCAAGTCTGTTCAGTTGATGCCACATTGGGCAACATGCGTGTCAATGATGATGAGGACAAAATAATACACAGTCGTACAGCATATAAAATCTCAGACCTGGCCAGGAATTGAACCTGGGCCTGCTGCATGGCAGTAAGATGCAATGGCCACTCAGCTAATGGGACAGACGATCTGTGGAACTGTTTGTTTGGAAGGCAGTTAGGCAATCTGAGTACAGATGAGAAAAATTAGTATCAACAGCTTCAACCCCTCCTCCCCCTCTCCCCCAAAAATGTTAAGAGCAAAGACAGTCCCCTTGCTAAAATCCACCAACGAACACTGCAACAAATTTCTGGAGATTTTGCAAATTTTGCAAGAAAATGACCAATTCAGAAACGCTCTGTTTTTAAAAACTATCAAATCCAAAATAACTAAATCTCCCAACAAGCTAAAGAGTGAATGTGCTCCAACCTTAGCATAAAACATTAATATTTGCCACACCACTTTCTGAAAGGTAGCTCTCTGCAAAAAGTGCAAACAGTTATTAAAAACATATTGCATGTTGGCTTTCCTCTTGGGATTTTTAGCTGACACTTGTTTAATGATCTTTTGGATGTTTCACTGAATGGCTGGCATTGTCAAAAATTCACTCTTCATTGCTGGTTATTAAAAGGTGCAAACAAGAGCAAATGATTATAAAAAAGTGCATACAGATATTAATTAGTGCATACAGTTATATATATAACTGCATGTGGATATTAATAAATGGAAACAGTTCTTAATAAGTGGAATCAGCTATTACAAAATCACTCCATGAGTAGAGTGTTCATGTGCTTATGATAAGGAATAAGGAGTATAATGACAGAAAAAAAAGAGATTAAACTGAAGGCATGTAAGCTGATCCTTTAAGAAGGAACAAAGTGCATTTTTGAGATTACCATTCCAGCTGAGACCAATAATCATTAAATGTGTCTTTTGTGTTCCCTCACTCTATTTGACACTACTGGGAGGCTTGTCACACTAAAGAATTCAAAAATATGTCATAAAGCAGTTATTTCAATGGAAACAGTACAACACTTGTCACAGAGAGGTACCAAATGATATAAAGTTAAGTAGCAAATGAGTCATTTTTTTTAAATTTAGTTTGGATTATTTCAAATTACCACATAAGCAAGTTGAACAACTTTGTGGATATTTATAAAGCACACCAATACTCACTGTGTTACCAAATTTGCCTGGAGCCATACTGTTCATCATGTGCATAATTAAATATACACACATGACCAAGTAAAATACTGCATATATACATATCAGCATGTACCAGTACCATCCAGTTACAGATTCTGTCGTCGTATGAACAACAAAGTAAATGTTTATAGTGATAACAACAACTGATAACGCTATGGATATTGTATTCATTACACTGAAAATGAAAAAGAGAAAATGGAAATATTTTAGTATGGCAGGTAAAACTTTGCTACTGCAATGATTCACACACTGTATCAAACACAAGAAGATAGTGTCCTGATATATTTACCATCCAAAATGTGTTGAAATGTAAATTCAAATATTATAAATACACAAACTCCATAACATTCAAGTGCACGTTGTCTCACCAATATACTGTTCTAATGCAAGGAAATAGTATGTTTATTTTATAACTTCATCATATGCTATACAAACAATAATCATTTACACAGTAATATAAAAAGTATGTGTGATGTAATGTACAATAAAAAGTAAGCCCTCACTACAACACTAGTCAGAAACACACATCCGGTACAAGGAGCACAGAAGCTAGTAATTTTAAAGAATTCTGCAGGTGTCTCATTGAAGCTTTTTCATTCCATCACAGCAATGAACACAGTCTCACTCTATGGGGCAATCAAATGAAACTTAGACGGGGGAGAAAGTAATTGCCCACTGTGAGACAAAAATGGTCAGTGCCTTCATGGAAAAATGTTTGCATTTGCTTATGGCACCACGACTGTACCCAGGTGTGCACTTCTTTGTCAGAAAGCAAGTCAATGGCCATGAATGTCTTTCTTTGTGGCTCCAAAAATATGAAAATCGCATGGCGGGAGATTGGCACTATATGGAGGATGTGTAAGGGCTTCTCAGTGAAACTTCTGTAGTCTAGTCAAAATCTGTGGGTGGGTCCACATCTTGCCAAGGTTGTTTTGAGTATGCTGCAAAAATTTCTGCTGGGGCACCCTTACACATCCTCCATACAATCCCAGTCTCCCCCCACACAATTTCCATGTTTTTGGAGCCCTGAAGAAAGACATTTGTGATCATTGATTTGCTTCGGATGAAGAGGTGCATGCCCGGGTACAATCATGGTTCTGTAGGCAACCAAAAACATTTTTGCACGGAGGCATTTACCATCTCGTCTGACAATGGGATAAATTTACTAACACTTATGGAGTTTACTTTTGAAATAAGAAACATATTACTTTTTTCCATCTGTCTCATTTTCATCTGACTGTCCCTTATATAATATCTGTCCATCTATTGTCAAGAATCTGGAAAAGTGCATTTAGGTTGAGAGGATTCCTTATGTTACACGTGCTGTTAAATAATGCAAAGATAGAAATTAATTGGACACCTATACTTTAGGAAATGAAAGCCATGCAAATATAGCCAAGCAGACTGCACATTTCAACAGAATGAGTAATAAATGATTGTCTTTCCAAAATCTTAAGTTTATAAACCTGAAGGGGAAAGTCAAGGTAGACAAGCAAAAGATAGCAAATGCCTAATTCTTGCAGTTTAAGAAGGAAGAAGGGTACAACATTTTGGAAACAGGTAAGGGATTTCTGTGACTTTTGTCGATATCCAGAAAAATGCCCTAGAAAAAATTGGTAGCTCCATAGTGGGTACAGTTGTGACACACAAAGCGTAACCCAAGAAATTCTTGGGATACACATACACACAGCAAAATGTCACAAACAAGGTGAAAAACTTATTAAAAAGAAGAAAGTCCTAGAATGAGTATGGTATCATAAGTATATACTTTGCTTTTCCCTATTACTGCTGATTAAAACCCCAATAACAAGACACAAAAGGTATTACAACTCCAACTGTGACCAGTATATTCTTAAGTTACACTGCATACACCTTCTACAAGAACAGAAATGTTTTGAAGTAGTTCTACTTTTTTTATTACAGTGTTCATAATGAATGCATATTATTTCTTTTGTAAACTCTCGTCACAAGTTTTGTAAAGGCCTCGTCGCTACTGCTGTGGAGGCCTCATTGCCACTGTCGTTTCGGTTGGCCAAGTCCCTGAGTTCAGGAAACAGCTTCTGGTGCAGTACACTGCTAAGACAATTTCTCCCTGCCACTAATACACAGCTATACCCTACAGTCAGGTAACAGGATAGGAGAACGAAGGTTCTAAAACACTCCAACAAATTAGTAATGAAGTCACACAAATGAGTTAAAAGGTTTACTTATCTTTGTGACTTGTTGAGTGCTTAAGTCTGCAACACTGCATGTAATATAAAACAAAAAGGACCCTCAGTAGTTAAATGCAAATTATCATAGGTAAACTTCACAGTCCATAGCAAATGCAATTTACAACAACTTTATGTTAAATTCTAGGAGTTTACTAAACAACATTCCCTGTCTAAGTCAGCCCTGGACAATGATCTATAACCTAGTGGGTGAGAGCTGCTCTTCTATCTTCCGAGTAGGCTTCTGTCGATTGTCCAGTCATTGGCAGATTGTACTCGGCTGGTAGTTGGCCGAGGCAAAGTCGATATGTTCATCCGCAGAACCGTCCGTGGTGCTGATGGAACTCGTGTAAGTGGTGAGTCTGTATAGGACTGGTATCAGCTTGCATCTTTGTGTCTGTGGTGCTTTTGCCCTGGCTGTGTCTTCCTCAGACAACACATCAACTTCTTGGTGCATTATTGAATATATGGTAACAACTGATGCAATAACGCATCAGTTGATTAGTAAGTATAGTAATATTATCACTACATTTGTGCATGATGTATACTGATATTGAAGACATAACTTTTTTGGATGTTGTGGCCAACAGGAAATAAAAATTCTCATGGCACTGGAAGATCTGCGTCTTAGGACTATTCCCAACCACCACTCCACATTTTCTCTTCTTTAACTGATTGGCAAGGCCCTCACAATGTTTCCTTTCTTTTTGTGACTTCTCATTTTAGAACAACACATAGAGCTCATAACATAAAATGGAACATATTAGACGATGATTTCTTATTTTGTAATAATTAGAAACAAAGGTTTGTTAGATGGATAATTTTTATCTTCCCCCCCCAACAATCTCCAAGCATTCCACGTCTACTATAGTGTACTCCACTAGCCACCTTTGGGTGTGTGGCAGAGCACAAATGAGTTCTCGTGCTGACTGGATGAATAAATTACTACTACAACTACTACTACCACCACCACCACCACCACCACCACCACCACCACCACCTAGCAAATTCACATGATTTCTTTGTAAATTTACATTAAAAAACTGTTTTGGTTCTACACATATTCAGTCTACAAATGACACTACCATCAGCCCAATAAATTACAAGAAGGAACTGCTGGCCTTCTATGTCTACACTTGTCTTCATTACAGGCAATCTCTCTCCTCTTTGGATCTAAGTGACTTGCTTTTTCTTTCTAACCTTCCTCAACTTTAATTAATTAGTTTTCTTGATTGAAGCTTGCTTTGATACAATTACCATTAGTGTCAAAATACCTAATCCAGTGCTCCATTTGTAAAAAACGAAAATTGGTTCTTGTACCATGACCTTCCAGGGAGTGTTTTTAAAACGTAGACTTCTTAAAACCTCATTTTAATGCTTTTATGAGCATTTTAAAAGTGTTAATACAACATTTGGTTTACATCGCTTCAACCCCAGCAAAAGTTCTATTGTACCACATCTCAAAATCTGTGGTTCTGATTTCTTCTCATCATAGGTATTGGTACGGTGTACTGGTGCGTACTGTCACAAATCAAGCACTGCCTAGGTCACACAGTATCTTTCTTCCAAAAAAGATTTACTGAAGTTTTCTTTTGGTTACTCCACTAAATAATATTAAAGCTGAACTGTTCACGGGTATTCGATGTACTTTTGGGAATTGTCAAATATTTGCAAAGGGAGTTCTGATGAACATAAAAATCCTTTAAGAGAAGTGTAGCATGTTTGTGTTGACATGCCTGAATCAATTCTATATTCACACAAAAGCCGCCTCCTAACTTCTATAATTTTTTGCAGAGAGTAACAGTCTATTATATACTTATATTTGTGGTTATTTAGAACTGACTCCATGAAGAGATGCTATTTCTTCATTGTTCTACGGCCAGAACACATCTGCTAATACACAGTATAGTTACCATCTGTTTCCCACTAGTCATCATTATTAACTGAAGATCAATTGATATGAACACATACAACACAAGTTTAATAAAATGGAAGTGTTTTGCTACTGCTCTGAAATGAAGCTGGGCCACAACCTTCAACATCTTTTTTTTTCCTTTTTTCCCCCTTCCAGCACAAATTTCTTTTAACTAGTTGTTATTTTCTTTTCACAGATCTCATATATGTTGTCATACTGTATTACAGTTTATAGCAAACCAGATGTGGTAGACGAACAGTTGCTTCACAGTGATTAAAGTATCTGTAGAACATTAAGAACTCATAGGTGTGCACATCTGATATAGCTTTTTCACAAGACAAATGTCAGCTTTCACAAAGATCACCACAAAATGGTCATAGGTGAAAAATACAAGCAGAAAAAAACAAAAAGTGTAATATTTTGAATATCTCAGAACAAGGAATACAAATTGTGGAAAACCCGCACTATATTCTTATCCACAGATCTTTCCATAATATGGAATATACCTGGCAGGTGAAGCATTGGTTTTGTGGCAATGGTTAGTGCAGTAATGTCATACAAAACGCAGATCTATTTACCAATACCTCTATTACAAACCACACAAGCTCATAATCTGATACAAATACCAGTGATGGTGATGCATTAATACCCATAGTACCCAAATGAGTGCAACAGCAGAGGTTGTTGTCCTCACAGAGCAGATTAAACATTCAGGTAGGACAGAACAAAATGATTGTATCATAGTTCTATTGAAAGTGACACCACAATCACATTAGCAGACAAAAGTGATGTACAGCAGAAAAACATTTAACATGAAATTAAGACGGCAAAAATTATTTTTCCCATTACAACAATTTTTTGTTAAGCAGTGCCTGAGGAAAACAAGAGCCATACAATTTCCTCTTGTCAAATTTTATTACAGTACAATAACTCAATTTCCTGCTATAATTTTCTCTAGTGACTACATATTTTTTTCTTTTGCAGTGTCCATTTCAGCATAAAAGTTTTGGCAAATTGTTCAGTATCGTCCATTGTTTTATTAATTTCAGCATTTGTATGTCATTGCAACAGCTCTGCATACTTTTCATGATGATCTGCATTTCTGGTGTAGTGGGGACTGGACCTGCAATGTGGGTTTCATTGTCAAATACAAATTCACCACCACCGCCTACATTGATGTGACCTTTTGCGATCTGAACACACTCCAAAATGGCTGTCATATTTGGCATTGTACATACATCATTCTCAACTGCAACAAATTCATCCAGGGATATTGTAGAAACTTTTCCAAACATTTAATTAAATGTCACTTCAGTTTCAATATCTGCTGATTCTTGAGGTGACATAGAATCTGACACATTAGAGAATCCCATAGAGTGAAATCAATTTTAAATTGTTTATGGTTCCATAAAATTCTTTACAGAATACTAGATGTATAACACATCATCAATAATCAGACAGAGATCTTTTTTTTTTTTTGCTTTGATTGCTGGTAGATATTTATGGAACAGCTGCTTAGAAAATGTAATTTCACATTTTGTATAATGCCTTCATCACATGGTTCTGAAACACTTATGGTGTTAATTTAATTTTGGGATGTGCCACACAATTATCAACAATCAACAGCTTTTCTTATGAAAATCACTTTTCCAAATTGAGAATACAATCAGTGACCACAGCGGCCACTATCCAAGCTTGTTTGTTCATCATACATTCGACTAGTAACGTTCCTGCGTCTTTTCAGATTTCAGTTTTCCCTAAACTGCTTTAAGCCACTCCATCCTTATTTGAAGCATAAAAACTGCCTATTTTCATACAGTTTCCTCTGCCATTGCATGTAAACAATTACAGTGCCTATATATCAAAAAACAAAGAGCCAAATATGAAAACTGACTGAAGTGTTTTGAAGTGTTTGGAAACTGGCAGAATCCAAAGACAAGCAATAACATAGTAACAGATGCAAGCATGGTTTACTTTGTTTAGTCTTAAAAAAAAAATAATAATAAAAACAGGGGGGGGGGATAATAAATTTGTTAATAAATCTGAGTGACATCAGGGCTGCACATAGTAGATTTATCTGAGAAGCAAAAGCTTTTAATGTTAGATTTTTGTTCCATGTTAGATGGAAAAAGCATGAAATTACTTAGTATTTTGCCGGGACAACAGTATTACCGGTATTTCGCGTCACCCAATCTTCATGTTAAGTGTTTTCATGTTAAATCCTTTTCACTGTAATATATTCAGCAATAAAACTGACGAAACAGTACTAAAATTTATGAACTATCATTCAAACAAAACACAACAGTCACAATGCTAAACAAAATGTATGAGAGTGTGAAGGATGAATAACAATTACAAACAGTCAAAGTAGAACAATCAAAACTGCTGGGAGGTGAGGGACCAGTAGAACACTAATGGGTTGAGAAAGCTGTTAAAAATTATCACAAAGTTTCATAATTGTTTTTCCTCAGAGTTATAACCAAAAATACAGGAGGCAAAGCACAAAATGATAAAGTGAGCTTAGGACTCAGTTGATGAAATAGGCATATCACATTTTACCAATAGCGAGATTTTGTTCATTTCACAAGATCAAGAAAATAAATTCCGTACAGTTTCACAAAATTTATTTCCAAGTAGAATGCTGCAAATACATGCTACTTGGATAAAGAATATGGTACGTGTACAAGAGACTATGAACTACATTACTGTCAGTGCAACTGTTCACAAGTGCCTGTTCTCAAACACCCAACTCCATTATGATATCTGTTTCATGAGTTGCTCACTCCTAACCATTCAGTTACTACATTTTATAATGCAAGTAGTAACATACCGATCTATTTGGTTTCAATAAGTAGGCACTGGTTAGTTTGTCACAGTAATTCCAGAATTTTAACTGTCAAAATGCCTGACTGAGGTACCACTTCTAACTTGTCATACATAATATTATTTCTCTGTTTTTGAGGCATACAATAGTTGAACTGGAAAGAATGAAACATTTTCTTTAATTATAGATTTGCAGTTATGCCAAACCAAAATGAATTTGCTGGACACAGGGCTCTGAAACTGGGGTTACAAACTGGAAGACAATCATCATACTACATAAAGTCACCTAGTACTGTCACGCAGTGGTTGTATATTTCTTTATCCACTATGAATGATTTGGACGACATATGAAATAGAATATGTTTCATGTGGACTATCATACCATCAACCAGAACAACAAAACATTCAATTTCATTCCTTCACATACAATGTAATTTTTTAACACTTACTGCAAATCGTCACAACAGAAACAGGAACCTTGAAGTGCAAAAAAGCAGCCAGTTATACAGGCAATTATGGATGCAAAATATAAGGAATCATGAAAAATTCTTTGACATTGTCTATTATGCATTTTACAACTAACCGATAATCTAATGCAACTGGCTTTAATACTTACATTCCGTTTTGAAATTCACCCATAATTTTTTGACTGCTCGTAAATGCTATTGTTGGTATAGTAGCAAATGGTAATTGTAGACTCATTATAGCATTTAACAAGTCATTCATGCCCGATAGTTCATTTATTTCACTGTAAAACGCTACAAAGAATGTTGGGACAATGGCAATTGTCCTTGTGAAGAGGATTCGTTTCCACCTTGACCACTGTAGATTCAGGAATCCCTGAAATAAAAATTAGAGTTAACATCAACTTTTTGTCTATTGTTTGACATTTATGATAAAATAATAGATATAACACCTATGCTTGGAGATTATCATATATTTACACTAGTATGCACAAAGAACATAGAAAACCAGAACTAACTGCTGGGTTCACACAACGTTAACTCAAAAATGGTGATGTGATGAATGGTGATGCCATTACATTCTAGTTGCACTTTGATTGTTTCAATTTTCTCACTATTCTTTGTACATGAAAATGGGTTAGATATCCCTACAACCAATAAAACTACTGGCATGGCATGGCACGGCTTACAATCAAGAAAACCAATGAAAAAAAGCTTTATGCTTATACATATGATACAGACACACAACAGGTTTAAATATTACTGAAAACTCAGTCCATCTGTACTCCAACAGCCACCTCAAAGCATGATGTTTAACTTTTAAATACTAGATTGTGCAAAATGTGATTTAAATTTAGTCCAGACTTCTCTCACTTGCTTTTTACATAATATCTCTCACTTACTTTTTACATAATACAGTGCATCAACAGTACCATCACAAATAGTGCAAAACATGCAAATAAGAGTGACTGCGGAAGGAAGTTAGAGCCAAACATCCTGTCGATGAAAATTTCATTAGGTACAAAGCACAAGCCAGGTTGACGAAGAAAATTGGCAATGTCATTTGGTAGGAACCATCCTGGCATTTATCTTAAGCAATCTAGGGAAAACATGGAAAACCTAAATGTGGGTAGCTGGACAGGGATTTGGACAGCCCTCCTCTCGTATGCTTGCCCAGTGTATGAATCACTGACTGCTTTCAATTACAGCAAAGCCAGTGGTCAATGTGCTGTGTCATCCTAACAAGACACAGCCAGGGCGAAAGCACCACAGGCACAAAGATATGAGCTGGTGCCAGTGCCAGTGCCAGTGCCATAGAGATGTTCCACCAGCGCCACAGAGGATAAATATATCGACTTCGCCTCGGCCAATTGCTGGCCGCGTACAGTCCACCAACAACCGGACAACAACGGACAGAAGCCTACTCGGAAGATAGAAGAGCAGCTCTCATCCACTTTGATATAGATCATCATCTGGGGCTGGCTTAGACAGGGAACATTGTTTAGTGAACTCTTAGAAGTGAACAGACAGTTGTTGTAAATTGCATTTGATGTGCACCGTGAAGTTTACCTATGATTATTTGCACTCAGCCATTGAGGGCATTATTGTGTTGCAGATTTCATTATTCGACAAGTCACAAAGGTAAGTAAACCTTTTATGTAATTTTTATTTAATTGGATAGATAAAAAATCTACTCACCATGCTGCGGCAGAACACACGCGTAAAAGACTGTTGTAATTGGGAAGCTTTCAGAGCCAGTGGCTCCTTCTTCAGGCAGAAGGGTTGAAGTGGAAGGAGGAAGGGTGAAGGAAAAGGACTGGAGAGGTCTAGGAAAAGGGGAAGATTTCGGGAAAGTCACCCAGAACCACGGGTCAGGGGAGACATACCGTACAGGATGAGAAGGAAACACTGACTGTTCGGGACTGCACTGCATGAGATTTGAAAATCTGAGAACATAAGGTAATATGCAAGACAGAGATTACTCCTAAAACACTATGCACAAGTTAATATAAGTGATAGACTAAGTGCATTGGGAGGGGAGTGGTGAAAAATAGATGGGAAATAATGAAAGATGTGGAAAACTAAAAAAAGTGAAGCAAAGAGTAAACAGTGAAGAAATGCTGAGACTGAAGAAATTAACATAAATTAAGGCCATGTGGGTGGCGAGAACCAAGGACATGTCGTAGTGTTAGTTCCCACCTGCAGAGTTCTAAGAAACAGGTGTCTGGAGGAAGAATCCAGATGGCGCCTGTGGTCAAACAGGCGCCGAGGTCACGAATTTTGTGTTTCAGAGCATGCTCTACAACAGGGTATTGCGAGTTGCCAGTATACACCCTCTGCCTATGCCCATTCATCCTAACTGATAATTGATGTAGAAGGCTGAACAGTGTTTACATAATAGCCAGTATATGATGTGTTGTTTCGTAGGTGACTCTCCCTTTGATAGTATATGTTTTGCCAGTTACAGGGCTGTTATAGGTGGTGGTAGGAGGGTGCATACGGCAAGTCTTGCAGCGGGGACGGTCACAGGGTTAGGAGCCACAGGGCAGGGAGATGGATGCAGAAAGAGCATAGGGTCTGACAAGAATATTGCGAAGACTGGGAGGGCAATGAAAAGCTATTCAAGGTGTGGTGGGCAAAATTTCAGACAGAATGGATCTCATTCCAGGGCATGATTTTAGGAAGTCATGGCCCTGTTGGGGTAGCTGATTAACACATTCCAGACCAGGATAATACTGAGTCACCAGTGGTGTGCTCCAAAGCTGTTTTATGGAGGGATCAGCAATACTAGTATTGGATGTGATGACCTGGGAAATCAGCTTTTTAGTTAGGCTGGTGGGGTACTTACGTACAGTGAAGGCTGAGATGAAAACGGTAGTGTATTGCTCTAAAGAGTCTGCATCTGAACCAATATGTTTGGCTCGGATGCCAAGGCTGTATGGGAGGGAACGTTTGACTTAGATAGGATGGCAACTGTCAAAATGTAAAGTACTGTTGTTTGTTGGTAGGTTTAATGTAGAAAACAGTGTGTAGCTGGCCTTTGGTGAGGATGAGATCAACATCAAGGAAAGTGCCATGGGATTTACAATAGGACTACGAGAAATTTAATTGGGAGAAGGTATTCAGAGATTCCAGGAATTTTAGCAGGTCAGTCTCACCATGAATCCATATGGTAAAGATGTCATCAATGTATCTAAACCAAACCAGGGGCTGAAGATTTACGGATCCCAGGAAAGCCTCCTCCAAGTGACCAATGAAAAGGTTGGCTTAGGAAGGAGCCATCCTGGTTCCCATGGCCATACCCCTGATTTGCTTATGTGTCTGCCCCTTAAAGGTGAAGTAGTTGTTGGTAAGTATAAAGTTGATTAAGGTGAGTAGGTAGGATGTCATAGGTTTGGAATCAGGTGGGCACTGACTAAGGAAATGTTCAGCAGCAGACAGGCCATGTATGTAGGGGATGTTAGTATACTGGGAGGTGGCATCAATTGTGACAAGCAAGGTGCGTGGTGGGAGTGGGACGGGTATGGATTTCGGATGATCTAAGAAATGGTTGGTATCTTTATGTAGAAGGGAAGTCTTTATACTATGGGTTGCAGGTGTTGATCAACTGAGACAGATTCAGTGGGTGCTTTGATGCCAGGAACCATGGGATGACCAGGATGATTGGGTTTGTGGATCTTAAGAAGAAGGTAACGTGGGGGTGTGTAGTTTGGGTGTGGTGAGAAGTTCTATGGATTTCAGTGTTAGCTCTTGTGAGGGCCTGAGGTTTTAAGGAGGGACTGCAGGTCAGTTTGAATCACAGGGATGGGATTTGATGCTGTATGAAGAGCTGTCAGACAGCTTCACTAACATACTTGTTTTGGCCAAGTACTACAGTGGTAGATCCTTTGTCTGCTGGGGCGTCAAATGTTGCCTCCCATACAGCCTTGGCATCTGTAGCAAATGTATTTGTTCAGATGCAGACTCTGTAGAGCAATACACTACCATTTTCACCTCAGCCTTCATTACACATAATTGCCTCACCAGCCTAATTAAAAAGCAGATTTCCCATGCCATCACATCCAATCTTGGTACTGCTGATCCCTCCACAGAGCACACTATTGATGACTCAGTATTATCCTGGTCTGAAATGTGTTAACCAGCTACTTCGACAGGGCCATGCCCTGAAGTGAGATCCATCCTGTCTGAAATTTTGCCCACCACACCTTGAATAGCTTTCCGTCGCCCTCCCAATCTCCACAATATTCTTGTAAGACCCTATGCTCCGTCTGCACCCATCTCCCCACCCTATGGCTCCTCCCACTGCGACCATCCCCACTGCTAAACTTGCACTATGCACCCTCCTACCACCACCTATAACAGCCCTGTAACTGGCAAAACATATACTATCAAAGTGAGAGCCACCTGCGAAATGACATGTCATATCAGCTATCATGTAAACACTGTTCGGCCTTCTACATCAATCATCAATTAGGATGAATGGGCATAGGCAGAGGGTGTATACTGGGATCTCACAATTTTCTGTTGCAGAGCACGTTCTACAACATGACACTCATGACCTTGGTGCCTGTTTGACCACAGGCGCCATCTGGATTCTTCCCCCAGACACTTGTTTCTCAGAACTCTGTGGGTGGGAACTAGTACTACAACATGTCCATGGTTCTCACCACCCACATGACCTTAATTTACATTAATTTCTTCCGTCTCAGCATTTCTTAACTGTAACTACTCTTTGCTTCACGCTGTTTTAGTTTTCTACATCTTTCATTGTCTTTCCCATCTATTTTTCACCAATCCCCTCCCACCTCTGTTATGTAGAATGCACTTAGCCTATCACTTTTATTAACTCATACATGACGTTTCAGTAATAATCTCTGTCTTGCATATTACCCTGTTTTCCACCTTTAAGCTCTCAGGTTTTCAAATCTCATCCAATGCAGTCCCCAACAGTCAGTCTTTCCTTCCCATCCCGTACGGTAAGTCTCCCCTGACATGCAGTTTTGGGTCAATTTCCCAAAATCCACCTCTCCAGTCCTTTTCCTTCACCCTTCTTCCTTCCCCTTCAACCCTTCTGCCTGAAGAAGGAGCCACTGGCCCCAAAAGCTTACCAATTACAGCATCTTTTACGTGTATGTTTTGCCGCAGTTTGGCGAGTAGATTTTTTATCTATCCACTCAAATAACTTTGTCAATAATTGATTGTTTTCGTTTTTAAGACATTTGTGTGACTTTGTTACTAATTTGTTCGAGTGCTGTAGAACCTTCGTTCTCCTATCCTGTTACCTGACCCTGGGGCAGAGCTGTGTAATAGTGGCAGGGAGAAATTGTCTTAGCAGTGTACTGCACCAGAACCCATTTCACGGACTCACAAACCCGGCCTACTGTAACAACAGTGGCAACTGGGCTCCCCAGCAGTAGCGACGAGGCCTTTATAAAACTGGCAATTAGGGCTTCCCAAACTGGTGATGAGGTGGCAGCTCCCCAAGCCGAAAGCAGTAGCGACAATGGCTGGCACGACTTTTGCCTCGAATTTAAAGTGTTCTTATTTGCCTTGTTGCTCCTAATCCAACACCGCACATTTGTGACTCTTTTGTTCTAGTTGTGGGAGAACATCATGTACGTCACACCTTTTGCTTTTGTGTCATTGCTATTGTCTAATTAATTACAATGTCAACCCCACCCAATACCCAACAACAATTTATAATTCATTATCCTGTGATGCAACTGTAACCTATGCCTGCCCTGACTCCAGCTCCCAAATCCACAGAATCTGCCAACTGTATACCTGTTCCTACCAAACCACTGCCTAATGTGGATGTACAATCACTGCAGGATTTTAATACATTCCTTAAATTTCAGATGCAGTCACATCAGAAGCTGACCGAAATCGTGACACAATTTGTCACACATCAAGCGGCAGCTCAAACAGTAAGCAGTCCGTCAACAGCTGTGCCTGCAGCTTCCGTGTCACAGTTCCTGCCGCAGTATCGTGCATCCGACAAAAACACAGAAGACTGGACAGAGTATACTGCACAATTCTGGACCCACTTATAAGCCCACCAAATATCAGGTACTGTGATGCAGATGCAGGGTGACTTCCTTTCCGTTGTCGGTGTATCAGTGTAAAACTCTTCCCTACGTCATGGCCTACAGACGTTGGTTATGAGACATTAGCCAGTTCATTGAATAAATACTATGAAAAGTGTAGCAACACTGCGGCTGCCTGGTTTAAGTTTTTTCGTTTAAAAAAGCAGACAGGACAAACATACCATCTGTGGGTGAACAAATTACAAGGCTTAACGTGGAAATACAAGTTCCGTTGTGAATGTGGACAATCTTACAGTGACTATACGTTCAGGGATGCAATCGCACAAAATATGTCACACAACAGGATCTGAGAAGAGATTCTGAAATATTCTGATCCTACTCTTGAGCAGGTATTGCAGATCATTGACTACCAAGACTCTTGCGATTTTGCTGTAGACAGTTTTCAGCGGCCTGGTAATATTTGTGCTGCAGAACAGAAGGATGGCAATATACTACTGGCCATTAAAACTGCTACACCAAGAAGAAATGCAGATGATAAACAGGTATTCATTGGACAAAATATATTATACTGGAACTGACATGTGATTACATTTTAACACTATTTGGGTGCACAGATCCTGAGAAATCAGTACCCAGAATGCCTGGGCATTGAGTCAAACAGAGCTTGGATAGCGTGTACAGATACAGCTGCCCATGCAGCTTCAACACGATACCACAGTTTGTCAAGAGTAGTGACTGGCATATTGTGACGAGCCAGTTACTCGGCCACCATTGACCAGACGTTTTCAATTGGTGAGAGATCTGGAGAATGTGCTGGACAGGGCAGCAGTTGAACATTTTCTGTATCCAGAAAGGCCCGTACAGGACCTGCAACATGCGGGCGTGCATTATCCTGC
The DNA here is from genome assembly GCF_023864345.2 of Schistocerca serialis cubense. Lineage (NCBI taxonomy): Eukaryota > Metazoa > Arthropoda > Insecta > Orthoptera > Acrididae > Schistocerca > Schistocerca serialis. Next base: position 1,014,301,448 of record NC_064640.1, read on the forward strand.
TGAAATGTAGGGTATCGCAGGGATCAAATGAAGGGTAGAGCCATGGGTTGTAACACATCTGAAATGTAACGTCCACTGTTCAAAGTGCCGTCAATGCGAACAAGAGGTGACCAAGACATGTAACCAATGGCACCCCATACCATCACGCCAGGTGATACGCCAGTATGGCGATGACGAATACACGCTTCCAATGTGCGTTCACCGCGATGTCGCCAAACACGGATGCGACCATCATGATGCTGTAAACAGAACCTGGATTCATCTGAAAAAATGACGTTTTGCCATTCGTGCACCCAGGTTCATCATTTAGTACACCACTGCAGCCGCTCCTTTCTGTGATGCAGCATCAAGGGTACCCGCAGCCATGGCCTCCGAGCTGATAGTCCATGCTGCTGCAAACATCATCGAACTGTTTGTGCAGATGGTTGTTGTCTTGCAAACGTCCCCATCTGTTGACTCAGGGATCAAGATGTGGTTGCATGATCCATTACAGCCATGCGGATAAGATGCCTGTCATCTCGATTGTTAGTGATACGAGGCCGTTGGGATCTTGCACGGCGTTCCGTATTACCCTCCTGAACCCACAGATTCAATATTCTGCTAACAGTCATTGGATCTAGACCAACGCTAGCAGCAATGTCACGATACGATATACCACAATCACGATAAGCTACAATCCGATCTTTATCAAAGTTGGAAACGTCATGGTACACATTTCTCCCCCTTACACGAGGCATCACAACAATGTTTCACCAGGCAACGCCGGTCAACTACTGTTTGTATATGAGAAATCGGTTGGAAACTTTCCTCATGTTAGCACATTGTAGGTGTTGCCACTGGTGCCAACCTTGTGTGAATGCTCTGAAAAGATAATCATTTGCATATCACAACATCATCTTCCTGTCGGTTAAATTTCACATCTGTAGCACGTCATCTTCATGGTGTAGCAATTTTAATGGCCAGTAGTGTAGCTCTAGTGCTATGCGGTCCTATTAACAGTCACATTTAATGGCACACAACAGCTCTGTGAAGAATTTCAAGAATTGTTTGCTCCTGGCATAGGTAATGCCAATAACTTTGTAGCGCATGTTACGCTTAAAGACAATGCACAGCCATACTTTTTCAAAGCACATGCATTGCCTATTGCACTTCATGAACAGGTTTTAAAAGACTGGCTCACTGGCAAGAAAATGGCATTATCGCACCAATCTCTGCAAGTCGGTGGTTTTCCCCAGTAGTTTATGTTTGCAAACCATCAGGAAAAATTAGGATCTGTGCTGATTAAAAGTCACTGTCAATACTAAGACAGTTGTGGGTACTTATCCATTACCTCACCCTGACAAACTCATGGATCACTTAGGTGCAGGTCACTATTTTTAAAAATTTACCTTTGCAGTGCCTGCCTTCAGATTCCTGTACATGAATCTTTGCAAAACGTGTTTGTCATCAATACATATTTACGACTTCCTTCGTTTGCCTTTTGGTAGCACATCAGCAGCTGCCATTTTCTAACGCTACCTGGAAGAGCCGACTGCTTCTGTACCTTCATGTACAAATTACCTGGATAATGTAGTAGTTGCTGGTCGCACAGCAGAAGAACGTCTTGCCAACTTGCACACTTTATTTCAAGTTTTGTGTGAGGCTGGACTTAAGTGTAATAAAGGAAAGTGTGCCTTTTTCCAGACAGAAATAGAATATTTAGGTCATGTTATCAATTCTCAAGGTGTTCATCTGACACAGGCACATTTTGAAGCAATGTGTGATCTCAGACCACCTCAGAATGTCAAATAATTGCAATCTGTCTTAGGGAAGCTCAGTTACTACATTCACCTCATCCCCAAAGCAGCTCATATAGCAGCTTCCTTGCATCGCCTTCAACGCAAAAATGTTCCTTTTGTTTGGTCCAAAGATTGTGACACAGGCTTTCAGAAATTGAACCAAGCATCGATCACTGAGCAATGCTGCTTTCATTTCGATCCAAAGAAACCTATCATTTTGGCCATGGACACATCAATCTATGGAATTGCTGCTGTTTTGTCACACCAGACTGGTTAGTCAGACAGACCTATTGCCTTCGCTTCCAAGCTTCTGAACAAAGCTAAGCAGAATTATTCCCAAATAGAAAAGGAAGCTCTTGCCATAATTTTTGGAGTGACTAAATTGCACCAGGACCTATATGGTCGGAAATTCTATTTGGTCACGGACCATAAGCCTTTGCAGTCACACTTCAATCCAGCCAAACTGATTCCTATTCGTACTGCTCAGAAATTGCAATGTTGGGCTCTTCTTTTCTCCCACTACCAGTACAAGATCATTTATCGGGTCACTTCTAAGCATGTGAATGCAGATGCTCTCTCACATCTACCTACGGGATCTGATGCTGACTTCAACACTTCCGAAGCAGCATGTTTTCAAACTGATGCACAAGAAACTGACAATGTCAAGCAGTTTCCCTTGGATTATCGCAAAGTAGCACAAGCCACTTCTTCCAATCCCGATTTGCAAATTTTGCTCCGCTACATTCATACCGGATGACCATCTTCTATCAAGCACATTGTTAGCCACATTGTTCATCGATATTTTGCACATCTGACATGATGCTTCTGTTGTTCATGGTGTCATTTTGCTTCACACAGAGTGAGGGCATTCACGTGTGGTGATATTGAAAGTGCTTCAAAGAAAAGTACTCAGCTTATTGAATCAAGTTCATTGGGGTGTTGTCCACACAAAACAATTAGCTTGGAGACATTGCACATGGTTAGGCATGGACGCGCAAATAGAAAGGATGTCTCAACTGTGTCAAGTGTGTGCGAAACATCAGGCTGCCCCTCCACAATGCTTTTTGTAAGTGGCCCAAGGCAGAGGCGCTTTGGCAGAGTGTGCATGTAGACTTTGGTGGTCCTTATTGGAACACATAGTTAGTAGTTGTTGATGCACATAGTAAATTCACCTTTGTTGTTCCCTTGTCATCGACAACATCTCACTCCACTTTTCAAGTACTTCGGTCCACATTCTGCATCGAAGGTTCATCATGGACAACGGACCAAAATTTTTCTCTGCAAATTTTGAAGATTTCTGTACAGTGAGCGGCATATGCCATCTCACCTCAGCACCATTCCACCCTAAATGCTTTGTTCACGTGTTCAAACAGCAAATGGACAAACTCTGCTTGCGTCATCCACGCAAACAAGCCTTGCTTCACTTCTCGTTCACTTATCACTCCCAGCCCTGCAATGGCCCTCCGCCCACAGAATTGCTGCATGGGCGACGCCACTGCACACTCTTGCATTTGCTCCATTCCCACTGCTGGCAGCGCCTACCGACTCCAGTCAGCCAACATATTGGATTAGCCAATCCATGTTTTACAGAAGCTATAGCAGAAAGAAGTCATGGGAGTGCAGCGTCATTACTAATTCAATTGGTTCGCATGTTTTCAGATTCGAGGTCCTGATGGGTTGCAGACGTGGCCTCTAAATCAAATTCACCCTTGTCACTTGCAAAGTTCTGCCGATTCTCGTATATTAAGGGCCTTCCCAGTCAACGCAATCCGAGCGCCATCCATCAGAGTGGGGTCATGCGACACTGTTTCTGGACCTCGAGCTGATGGACACCAATGCGACACCACAACCATCCATTAGCATATGTCCGGTGTCATCTACCACACCACCAGGGCTGGGTCAACCCTGCGCTGATGTCTACCGAGGGGCCTTCAGTCAGTAACATACGATTGGGGATTCACGCCATCAAGAAGATACCCTGTTAATGGGTGCTGAGACACACCTTCCGAGTCGTTTTTCAGCTGGAGTTCCCTCGCAGTTTGAAGATCTGATATAGGGTGTGAGCAGCGACTTGGCACTGGCTAAAGCAACAATCACCACTCCAACACTGGTGCCACCACCCACACATCCCCCTCACTGCCGATATGGTGCTTGGCCATATGTGAAGATCGAGTGGTGGTTTGGGGGAAGGAGTGCTGTGTCATCCAAACACAACACAACCAGGGCAAAAGCACCACAGGCACAAAGATGCGAGCTGGTGACAGTGCCATAGAGGTTCGTCACTTACATGAGTTCCATCAGCGCCATGAGCAGTGCTGAGGATAATGATATCAACTTTGGCAGTCTGTACTCAGCTGGCTATTGGCCGAGGCAATGACCAGACAATTGACTGAAGCCTATTCGGAAGATAGAAGACCAGCTCTCGCTCACTTGGTTATAGATCGTCATCCAGGGCTAACTTAGGGAACGTTGTTTAGTGAACTCTTAGAAATGGACAGACAGTTGTTGTAAATTGCATTTGCTATGTACAGTGAAGTTTATCTATGATTATTTGCACTTAGCCATTGAGGGCCTTTTTTGTGTTATATTACATGCAGAGTTGCAGACTTCTCTATTCGACTAGTCACACAGATAAGCAAACCTTTTGACTCATTTGTGTGACTTTGTTACTAATTTGTTGGAGCGTTGTAGTACTTTCGTTCTCCTGTCCTGTTACCTGGCCCCGGGGCATAGCTGTGTAATAGGGACAGGGAGAAACTGTCTTAGTGCTGTACTGCACCAGAAGCCATTTCACGCAATCACCAACTCGGCCTACTGTAACAACAATGGCAACTCAGCCTCCCTAGCAGTAGCAACAAGGCCTTTACAAAACTGGCAACAAGGGCTTACAAAGAAATATAAAAGAACTGCAGTTTTTCCCCAAAAACTGCTATTGTGTATAATTTGATGACTGCCCAAAGAAACTTTAGGTAAAAAAGTAATAATTCACAGATTTTTTATAGCTAAATTATCCAACCAATTCCCAATCACAATGAAGGACACTAAACCAAAGTAATTTTTTTGGTCAAATTCATAACTTTTATGAAAAATTAATAATTTTTAACTTACTGCCAATGACAAATTCTGGAGGGATGGGGTACAAGCTTAGATTCGACAACGACAGGGTAATAAATAAACTGTGGATTTTTTTCAATGACTAATCTTCTGAAGTGATTTCAGGAAATTAAAAAAACTAAATCTGGGTAACCGATGGGAGATTTGATCCTCATTTCTTTCAATTACAATTTATGATGAATGACACAAAATTTGACTCTCATCTCCAAGACAGAAGATTGGTTTCAGTTAAATTATTCTATATGAAACGTACATCAGGAGTACCTCAAGAAGGTAAAGTTATGTAGTTTTTTCTAACCTGACAAGCCACATCAGGCTGGTAAAGAAAATAAGTCACTACCATTAACAAGTAAATCAATGATAAAACAGCAATTTCTGAGCATAGATCATCACTGAAACCATACATATTAAGGACATCATAAAGAATAAGAACAAAAATGTAACTCTCACCACAATAATTCCCTGCATCACAAAGCAAGTACATTGTGAATTAATCTGGCCACAGCTGCAATATGGGAATGAGATCGCAAGGAATGCATTAGTAACTAATAGATTTTTTTCCCTTTATTACCAAGTGAGTGTAGTTAGCACACTGAACTCGCATTTGGAAAGACGACAGTTCAAACCGGTGTCCGGCCATCCTGATTCAGGTTTTTCACAATTTCCATAAATAGCTTAAGGCAAACATCAGGATGGTCCCTTCAAAAGGGAACGGCCGATTTCCTTTCCTGTCCTTCCCCAATGCGAGCTTCTGCTCCGTCTCTAATGGCCTCATTGTCAACGGGATGTTAAACACTAACCTGCTCCTCCTCCTTTTCCCTTCATTGTTTATTTATTTACTTATTTATTTATTTTGTTTCAGGAGACAGTAATTTGTAAAAATGCAAACCTTGGCATAAATCAGTCTTGTTTAGGATACTTTATCAGGTATCTGATACTAAATACCACAAGTACATTCTAAAAGAAATTATGTTCACTGAAGGCCACACAGTACCCAACAATAAACATAACGCAGATGATTACCACAGAATAATTAGCAAACAAACTGACTTTAGAATTGTTCAATATCCGACAGTAATTCATATTCACCACCTAACCTGAGTATATGTAGGAAAGGTCAGATCTAGTTCATATCATGGCTACAACTTGCTTCTGCAACTGTGGGCGGGTCATATGGCCCTGTCCACTGATGTGAGAGGCATGTAAATATTGTGGCCTCACACTTGACCAACAGTTCTCACTATTCTCTGAAGCCTTTGGTAAGCATTATTGACAGGAGAATGATTGAGCTTGCCCATGTTTGCGTTTCTCAATTCAGATCACTCCCCGGACTGTTTGTGCATGCTCACAACGGCTTTTGCTACACTCTGACGGATCTCGCTCCTGGATAGCCGTTCCCTTCATCAACTCGACCATCATCAACTGCACCGACCGCCTGTTGGTTCCACCGTCTCTCTCACCACAAGCGGGAAGGGTCGTAAACTCTGTTCTGCCTATGTAGAGTAGGATAGAAAAGTGGTAATGAGGACTTTCTGACTGTGTAACTATTCAGTGTGAGACACAGAGCCCAAATTTCTAAAGTTGTGTGAGCAGCAGATGCAGCAGCAACAGCAAGAACAGCAATGGGAATTCCAACAGTAACAGCAGAAACTGCTACTACAACTACTGCAAAGTCTACAACAGTCTGCAGATGCAGATGCAGCAGCATCACCACCACCTCTCCCTTCCACTTGCTTCAATGAGACGAATGAGAGTTGTGAGGTCTGCTTATGTCATTTCATTCTTCACTACAAGGCAAGTCAAATAACTGACCCTGAATGTGGGAGTGCACTCTTACTGTTCTCTAGTAATAAACTGTATGAAGTGGTGCAAAAACTATGCTCACTCTCCAACCCCAGTAGTTTGAACTTTTCTGATGTTTGAGGTTTACTGACTGACATTATGATCACCAACCCCACACAGTTGCAACTAGGCTTATATTTAATCATTGCGTCAAGTAATGTAAGCAATCATATGCAACATGGGCTGCTGACTTCCAAGGCTTAGCATGCATATGTGATTCTTCTTGTAAACAATGGGGCACATTGTAATTAATCCACAAGTATGTTATACATCTACCTTCTCACAGTGAAGTTAGTGCACCAGCTTTAGAGTGACGCACTAAAAATTGCCAAAGCTCACGAAGTAACAGCATCAATGCAAGCTACACTTCACAATACTTCTGGTATTAGTAGTTGTTTTACGATCAACTGATTACAACCAATTAATGTCAACATCCAATTTACTGAGCACTGATTGTCCAGTAGCGCAGTGAAGTGGTATTCAGTAGTTAGTGATCCACTGCCCTCATTGTCCACAGTTGCACATCAAGAGAAACGCTTTGTTCACTGCTGGTGTCTCCCACGGCAAGCAGAAACTCATACAAAAGCTTCCTCCACATCATCATCATCATCACAGAGACCCAGAAAAGTCAATGCGATGAAACCATGTCCAGATTGCAGCTTAAGGCATTGACAACATCACTGCTCATTCCGCGACATCACCAGTTTTGCATGCTGCAACCCAGAGCATCTAACAAATGTGTGCCTTGGGCAGCAAACAATAACAACAACAACAACAACAACCACTACCACACACAGCAGCATGCTCCACAGTATCTTGCTAATGCCAATAGCAGCAGCAGACAGGATGCAGAAGGTCATGCTCATGCTGCAGCTGTAAATCAATTTGGCAATGGCAAAATACCAGTTCAACACATGTGTAGCTGTGTCTCTGATTAATGTGGACATATACCCATATATTAACTCCTCGCAGCTGCAGTACCCTCAGCACATAGTGGTGATGTACAATGAACAGTCGATCCTGCTGCGTGGTCAGATGGTCATCTAAACAAAGTATAAAAATGTAGCTCAGCGACTAACCCTGCTAGTAGCAAACTCTGTGTGTTTTTTGGTTTGCAAATTCAAGAGCAAGTGAACTTAGTTTCAACCACAATTCCATTCAAAGAACTTGATATATTATGTGTGCAATATAAGCACATGTCTGAATTTACATTAAGTTGTGCAAAAGGGTTCAAGTCCACGTATCTTTAAAGCAATCAGTAGCGCATAACATTCATAGAACATATCCAGTGCCTTTTGCCATGCATGATCAAGGGAAAGCAGAACTAGAGAGATTGTAAAGTAATGGAGTAATATTTCCAGTATCTTACCAATGGTTAACACCTATGGCGGTTGTTAAGAAGCCAAATGGATCAGTTACAATTTGTGATGATTTTAAATCTGATATGAATCTTTAAATTTTCCAGGTGTAAAGAGTACTCCATCTTCAGATGTGTATTTTGCACTGGAGACTGATAGTTCATGTTGCTACCTTTATATCAAAAATAGGTGCAAAGACACAAGCACAAAGGCAGTCCGCTACATGAGCAACCTTTGTTGAGTTATGCACCCTCTTCGAATACTGTTCCATCTGTGGGGTACAGGCACATGCGTAGTGTGATATTACATGTGTGCTCACTGTTGGAATGCCTACGTGCAGAGTTAAAATTCAGATGCCAAAATTGACAAAATTAAATGTCACCAGATGTGTCATTGGTCATAAAATGTTTCCTTTCTGAAGAAATTAAAGAAATCACCAGGCCCTACCCTTATCCAGCCGAAAGCCATCATCATGATTAATGACATTTTGTGCTAAACTTAAATTTCCATCAATTCCTTACTAATTGAATCACACAAGGATTTCGTCAAGGCCAAGATTTCCATTGCAGAGTAATCCATGGAGTGCCTGTGGAGATACAATGGTCCACTACGGTTGATTTACTGGATTTGCTTGCCATACACCCACACATACAGCCCTGTATTTGCAGATGTCTAGCTGCCACTATCTATCACAAACTATGGGGGTCCCTCACATGTTGGTGCACTGGGCACATGTTGTGTCTGATGGAGACAGACTTGCATACGAGCTGGAACACTTACAATCAGTATTGAAGATCAAAGATAATGGATAGTCTCCACATCACATCAGCACAGCTTCAAGGAAGAAGAAACATGACCACCCACAAGAGCAAGAGAAGAAAGAATGATTTAAGTCCAGGGTGTTCCTCCCTTACATCAGCAATATTTTGTCAAAGGCAGAATCTTAAGAAAAAATCATGTAAAAGTAATCTTTCACCCACACACAAAGACTTGTGCTCTTCTCAGTTCAGCAAAGAATGTTCTGGGATTGTGGAAGGCTGGAATCTACAGAATACCTTATCAGTGTGGCAAGGCCTACATTGGTCAGATGACATGCACAGTGTGTGAAAGATGCGTTGAACGTGAGTGCCACACTCGGCATTCGCAGCCCAGTAGGTCATGCACAGCTGAGCATTGTATCTCCACAGAACACTACGAATTGCTCTGCCACAGAAACCTTGGCCTAGACAAGATCCTTCTGAGATCCAATTATTAACGAATCAGCAGAAATATGTTTAGTGCAAAATCTCATTAATCGTGATGGTGGTTTTCAACTGGATAAGGTGTGGGATGGGGTGATTTCTTTAATTTCTTCAGAAAGGAGACATTTTATGTCCAACGACACATCTAGTGACATTCTATTTTATTAATTTTGACATCTGAATTTTAACTCCGCAAGTGTGCATTCTGACAGAAAGTGCACGTTTTACCACATTATGCAGGTGCCTGCACACCACAGATGGAGCAGTATTTTAAGAGCATGCATAACTCAACAGAGATCGCTCATGTAGCAACTGCCTTTGCACACCTGCCTCTTCCCACCTATTTTTGGTAAAAAGGTAGTGAGATGAACTAGCAACCTCCAGTGCAAAACACTCGCCTGAAGATGGCTGAATGGTTGTCAGCCAAGATGATATGATAGGAAGTTGACATTGTCTGGTTGTAATCCTGAAACTTCATGGAATAGATTATAAGTTTACCATTAATGCTCAGGCTAATGTAGATCTGTATACCATTCCCAGGCCTGAGAAACTGTAGGCAAAATTGACTGGAGGCCACTATTTTTCCAAGATAGATCTTGCTGTTTCTACTTTCAGTTGGCTACAAATGATCAGACAAAACAGTTCTTAGTCAGTAATATGTCATTCAGCATGTGCTGTTATAACAGACTGCCATTTTGTGTTGCAAAAGCTCCAGCAATATTTCAGAGGTATCTTGAGCAACTCATCCAAGGTACTCCAATTCTGTTAATTATTTAGATGAATTTCTAATTACCAGGATAACATGGAAGCAGAACCTGCAAAATCTACAGATGACGTTTGGGTGGTTTTAAACCCACAGTCTGCATTGTAGCCCTGATAAATGTAGTTTTTTTGAACTAAAAGGAAAGTATCTAGGACATACATAGTAAACAAGGGCTCACAACTATGCAGTGTCATGTGGACACAATTAGTAAGTAGCATACCACTTCATAAGAACCTCAAAAACCTATAGCTGTTCCTGGGCAAAGTTAATTTTTATGTGAAATTCATTCCCAACATGGCCCAGCTGTCATAACTGTTTAATCAATTGTTTAAAAAAGGAGTTAAATTCATGTGGTCAGAGACCTACCAGATAGCTTTCTTGCAATTTAAAAAAGTAACTTAGTTCGGCCCATTTTTCAGTGACATTCAACCTGGACAACCACTCAACATTTGCCATCAATGTGTCGGACTGTGGCATTGGTGCAGTGCTGTCCCACAAGTACACCGATGGAACATAACAGCTCATTGAATTTGCACCCACAACATTAACTGGAGTACAGTAAAGTTACTCGCAAACAGGGAAAGAATTGTTGGCTATCGTACATGGTGTCAAGAAGTTTCATGTACATCCCTATGGTACGAAGTTTCACCTGTTACCCCTACGACAAGCCCCCTTATTTTCCCAGTAAGACAGTGCAACATATGCAATGGTGCGTGTTGTTCCTTGGTAGATCCATTACTGCCCCACCACACAGCACTCCAATGTGGATGCACATTCTCACTTGTTGTGTGATCCAAAAGCAGAGTTTGACAGCAACAAAGTGCTGTGTATTGCCTTAGACACACACACACACACACACACACACACACACACACACACACACACACACACAATGAATTCCCAATACTGGCATTTGAAGTAGCAACATAAACAGGCCGTGATCTGCTACTTTACAGAGTTTGGCATGCTGTACAGCAGGGTAGGCCAAAGCACCTGCCTAACGGCGTAGATCTGCAATGGCACACATATTTTTCTTTACAACACAGGCTTAACACAACAGATTGTGTCTTATTGTTAGCTATGGATGAAGCTGCATGGTGATTCTGCCCATGCTCTGCCCCTGCATTGTGAAGCTCCCCCGCACTGCACACTGGGAAATGTGCAGAATGTAGGCAATACTACAGTGTCCTGTGTACTGGTCTAGTGTTGATGCTACCAAAGAACATAGAGTCTGGAACTGCCAGGCCTAAACCCACAATCAGTCAGCTCTAGCACAGCATTTCAACCCTTGACCATGCCTGATCACCCCTGGCAAAGAGGGCAAAAGCTAATTATCAGCACCCTACTAACTTTCTATATGTGCTACAGACAGCTACCACTACCACCACCACCACCACCACCACCACCACCACCACCACCACAGCACCTACCATCCGTGCCCTCTCCATCATATTTGAAATATAGGGGGCACCTTCTACCCTGGTTTCCACCAATGATCCACAATTCAAAGCTTCTGCATTTCAGGATTTTTGTAATAGCAATAGTATTGAGCACCCGGTCACCACCTCATTCATCCAGTGTCCCATTTGAATGCCCAGCAGACGGTCAAGACAGTCAAAACACAGATGCACAAGATAATGAAAACAGCCGACTCTGTGGAAGCACTCACCAGCCTTCTCAACCAACCGGTCCACCCCATACAAATGGATATAGTCTGGCTGAAATTTCGCACAGGTGCAGATCTCACAAACTTAGACCTGCTGCACCAAACTCAGCAGGCCCATCGCCCCCACACATGGCATTATTACCTCATGGGCTCCCACACATGGACTCATAAACCTGGCCAAAATGCCCGGTGGAGCAAAGATCCAAGGGTGGGGGGGGGGGGGGGGCAGTAAAGGTTTGAGCTTGAGGCCAACAAAGAGCACATAATCAGGCTTTGAAACTTCCTCTAGCCACAACAAGATTTAGCACCCTCCCTCCCCCTCCCTCCCTCCCCACCACACATCCAACTGGACATAACTTACACAACCACACCCATGACAAGCCTGCCCAATGGCATGCCTACAACCACTACAATCTTTATCCTGGTTTTCAGTGCCAACAGAGTGTCGACAATGACCAGCAGTGGGAGCCAATGGATGTAGAGCCACTTCCATCACCTAAGCACCTTCCAGCTCATACTGATGCCAGAGACCGTGCTCACCAATCAGCGGAGGCCGAGCATTCTCAAGCTGATTTACCCACGGAGGCTGAAGTGTTGACCCTATTCCAACCACGGCTGACACTACTCCCCTGCAGGTAGGACCAAGTAGCATAACAGAAAGCATTAATTAGCCAGCAATTCCACAGACAGCACTGACATCCAACCTGGATCAGATGACGAAACACCGTGGGAGACTTTGGTGGGAACTCCAGCCTCTGTCTGCCCCCTTCCTCAACTAAATCGACACAGGCCGAATTGTTTACATCACTATGTGGCAATTAAAGAGAAAGGGGGTTTAGTATTGGACAGTGATTTGGACTCCCTACACAGCCAGCACCCCCTGTAAAAGAAAGCCTGTCTACATAGTGCGTGACGTCACAAGATGGCTACACACATAGTCCCTTCTTCAACAGTTTCACGGAACAGTGCTTGTGAATAGTCGTTCGGCGAGTTTCGCGTCAGTTTACTATTATAGTGAATGGTGTTCCTGCGTTAGTGTACGTGATTTGGTTGTTTAGTTTCTGTGCACTAAACTGGTGATCTGTTTTTCTTGCCTGTGAAAATTTCGTTGCCTGCAAAATGCCGTATCGTTGTTGTGTGCCGAATTGTAGAGGAAATTACGACGGTGGACCAAAAGTAACCGTGTTTAAATTTCCGGAGGATGAAGCAACGAGGAAGAAATGGTTGTCAAGTATTCGCAGAGATAACTTCACTACTTCTTCAAGTTCAAGAGTGAGTATTTGTTTTGTTTATTTCGTAAAAGAGGTTAAGTGTGCTAACAAAGAATAGGCACTTATGCAGTAAGGAAGGTCAGCGACATTTTGACTAATATATCAGATCTTAGCTGCATAAGTGCCGAAGAAAATATCGTTTCATTTTCTTGCCCTGGCAATTCTACAGTTTAGCTGGTATAGGTTATATGAATTCTGTATTCTGCAAGTTCAACCAGTATAGCCTAAGCACAGTCATACTTACGTAGTTAAATATCTCAGTATATCTTTATACTTACTGTTTATGCTGCCTGTTGTTAGGAATAAAAGTCGGTTTATAATTAAGTACGTGCACTTAAGATACACACGACTTTCTATGTATTCTGCTTCTGTATTTAGTGTTTCTTTTTGCTGTAAAAGTCTTTAGGAAGTTGTCTGTTCAAAAATAAGTAATGTGGTGTACCCAGAAATTGAAAATGAAGTAAAAACAGTGTCTCAGTCGCTTGTTTTTAATAAATTATTGGTGGGAATTTGAAGTCAATGCAAGGAATGTTACTATTACGGAATATAGTAGGCTTTAGACTTAACAGTGAACCACAGACAGGAAAAATGAATGAGTACATGAATGGATTAACAGGCCATCACAAAATGCAAAGGGAGAAACTGTGAAAACATCTAAAAAATTAAAAATACTTGTGGATTTTACAAATTCTTACTTTCTGGGTCTGGAATTTCAGATACATGCCAGTGGCCTACACAGCTGTCTTATAGATACACAGCTAAAGTACTTGAAAGCAATTGTGTGCTCATGTTTAGCCTAATAGGTAGCACATAAGTGGCAATGTATTAGTTCATCATACTGTCAGTTTTTATGTAAGTTATGAACTGATATATTGATTAGGAAATAGCAGCTGAAATACAAAAGCAAAACAGTGTCTATCTGATAAAAAGCACTACCTTTAAGTATTTCATAGTTCTAAAGGTTACACAGTGTGACAATTACTTTGTATTATTCTGTTACTGTGTCACAGTTGCTTCTATGGATTACACCTGTGTGAGTTTGGTGTCATCATGCTTTCTTGTGTCCGAGGTGTGTTTGTGTGTGGGGTGGGGTGGGGGGGGGGGTGGGGGGGGGGGAATAGAGCAAGGCATTAAGCAAAAATCCCACCCCTCTTGTGAATACATGAGCTTCAAGGCTAAATTATAAAAAAAATTATCACTGTTATTGAATTATGCTACAAACATTAGTCAATATTTGTAATTATTGATGGGGCAAGTACTTTCTTCATTTCACCATCTCTTTAAGAGCTTGTTGCCATGACATGTAACTGCATGTGTTTTGATATTGTAGTGTTACTGTTTTATAGAGTTACTATGCCATGGCCACATTTATCACTTCAGTATTCTTCTGCATTTTAGTTGGGAGTCTATTTGTATTTTAGAACTAGAAACTAACTTTATATTCATAAATTGTTTTCACACTATTAATATTGTCATCACATTCAGTTGTAAGCACCTTTTTCATTTTTAATTACAGGTATGTCATGTTCACTTCCACAAGGATGATGTTATTTGGGAAACACAAATTGTGGATGAAAGGACTGGTCAGTTATTAAGAGCCCCCCTTCTCAAACCACGTTTGAGACCAGATGCAGTTCCATCACTACTCCCAAACTGTCCTTCCTACCTTTCAAAGGAAGAAAGTAGACGTGAAGGGCCAGAGGAGAAAAAGCAAAGGCTTGAAAATGAGCAGTTAGCTGCAGCGTTACAATATAGTTTAGCATCACAGAAGGACTATGAAAACACTTTCAGCTTCAGTTCTTTAGAAGAGTTGATGTTGCGTATGAAGGAAGAGGATTTGCCCAACGAGTGGAGTGTGATCGAAAAACACAGTGATTTAGGTTTGTTTTTTAAAGATAATAAGAAATCCAGCACCATTACTCACACATTCTGTCGTTATAGATAGTAATTTAAATGTTTCATTGTTTAAGAAAGATGTACAAATTAAGACATTAGGAAAAAGATATTTTCCTGTAATTGTAACCAATATCCATGAAATTGTCAGTGTACTGCAGGAGTTTTCAGACACAGATTGTGGGCACTCAGAAACTTCTATAGATAGTATTGTAGAGATAGTGAAAGACGGTATAGGAGTGCTGAAAGACAGTTTACAGGAGAGTGAAAAGGAGATGGTAGACTTTATATATGAACAAGTTGGTCTTATAAATGTAAAGAAATTTAATCATAGGTTTAGCTCTACATTTATGATACTGTGTTGTTCGCTATTTTCAATTTCATCTCATGCTTACAATTTTTTACGTAGCAGCTCATTAATGAAAATGCCACATCCAAGCACTCTGCGTAGGATCTGCAGCAAATTTAATGTGAATCCATCTCACGAAAGGCTTGGGGGAAGTAATTTCCTGTCCTATGCAAGACAGAAATTTCAATACTTGAACAGCAATGATGTCAATGTTGTTTTGAGTGTAGATGAAATTCATCTAAATTCTTATTTGGAATATAAAGGAGGTAGTGTTTTGGGCATGTCATATAACTCGGAATGTGCTGCAAATTCAGCGTTTGTATTTATGTTGCAGAGTGTCAAGTCTTTGTACAGGGATGTTGTTCACATTTTACCGGTGAAAACCATTTCATCTAATGCATTATACGATGTGCTACTGGCCATAATAAATGGCCTTGAACTAATAGGCTATAGGGTTTTTTGTGTGGTAGCTGACAACAACAAAATCAATAGCAAAACCATGTCCATGTTTTCTCTGGATAAAGCTGTTAATATAGTTTTTAAACATCCATCTGATCCTAATCGCCCACTTTTCTTTTTAATTGATGCCATACACATTGTTAAATGCATAAGAAATGTGCAGCTGAACCAAAAAAATGATGGTAAAGATATGTTTTATCCTCAGTTTCCAGTTAGAAAAGAAGTGGAAGAAAATAAGTTTTCTGTAGCTTCTTTTAAAACACTGAAACAGATTTATGACATAGATTCTAGTTCTTTAGAATCAAATCACTTTGCCCTACATCGTTAGAAAAACAGAGCATGAAACTAGTGCTGCAGATATTCAATCGACATGTGTCAGAGGGCCTTGAGGTAGCTAGTGATAAATTTGATTTGAGACATGCATCATCAACAGCAGAATACATTCGAATAATAACAAAATGGTTTGATGTCATGAATGTGAAATCAGTGTTTAAAGGGAAACACAAACAGAATCCTTATATGGATTCGTTGACAACTGATAGTGTTTCTATGCAATTTTTGCTAGATTTTCTAGACTGGCTTGATGTGTGGAAAGCAAAGGGTTTGTCAAGTGGGTTTCTCACAAAAGAAACATTTTTTGCTATTCAGCATACAACATATGCCGTTGTAGAGATTGCTCGATACTGTACTGAAGAGCTAGGTATGAGCTATTTACTGACAGCCAACCTACAAACAGATGTGCTTGAGCGGCGTTTTGGAAAGTATAGACAGCTTGCAGGTTCCCAATACAATGTTTCAGTGACACAAGTCTATGAAGCAGAAAAGAAGCTTCGAATTCAAAGTGTAATGCCTTTAGTTTTATGTTCTCCTTCCTATGGCAATATCACAGTAGGGGCCATAAAAAATTTTATGTTTTCTGTAGTTGAAGAAACAGACACATTAGACATAGAAGTCAGTGTAACTGTAGACGATGTTCTTTCAGTGAAAGATATTGCAACGTCTTTAACTTTCATTGCAGGCTACTGTGCTCATGCAGTGATTAAGAAGCTGAAATGTGAGAGTTGCCTTAATGAAATTGTGATTGAAAAGGAGTTGCCAATAAATGAACATTTTAGTTTGATACAGAGAGGACTAAAATACCCATCAGACACTATTTTAAATATGATTGTCTACACTTATATTGTCATCAGCAAACTTCTCAAAGAATATGAAAGAGATTTTCTTGCCTGTACGAATCAACGTGCTATTGCCTGTGCAGTAGCACTTGCTACTCTTCACGAAAATGACTTTTTATTATTTGATAGGGTATGCTGCAATGGACATTCATCCCAGGCAATAATGAAAAGTGTTGTTTGGGTTGGTGTCAATATATTTTTAAACAACTACTGTAAAAAGGTTCATGGAAAAAAAAATTTCAAAAAACACTCAGCGAAAACTGCAAACTCTTACAACATAATTTTGAAATCTTTATTTTAGATCCTTTTTAAATCATTAATACAAAACCTGTCATCAGTAATATTGCCACATCAACAAATGCCTCTTAAGCTGAACTAATCAGGTTAATCTGAAACTAGTCAAACTTACCAAATTGCAACTTATGGCTGAGAGTTTATATAAATATTTTAATATACAGCTGCTAACAGCTATCAACACTAATAGCCTAACTTGAAATTTTTATCAAAGAAATTAATCTTTAATATAAAGAATCTTACACTAATTCTTTCTCAGTTGAAGTTGGGTGGTGAATGATACATACAGGAGGGAGGGGAGGGGGTGTGGCAGGCAGAGAGGACCAATAGTAATCTTTTTATAGTATGTGAAACCTAAAAATCAATTCGGTTGATTTTCCGAGTATGACTTAAACCACTTCTTTGCTGCATGCCTTATTCATAGTATTTCTAATTTGTGTAATAAAGTTATGTGGCCCAACATGGCACATGCCTTTGACAAAGACAAGACAATGCCATTTTGATCACCTTCCTTTATTATTTTGAGAAAAACTTACACAAACTGTGCTATAGCAGACTCCACTTTTTTTGCAAACAAGGTTAGTTTGTTTTGGTGATAAATGGAAGACAAGAGCAAAATTGCTCTATAGTTCTCTACATTCTCTGCAATACTTTTCTTTGTATACTGAAGTTATTACTTTAGCTTGTGATACATGTGAGAAATCTGCCAATTTGTAATGATTCATTAATTGTTACTGTTGAAAAAGCTACTATAGTATTTATGCATTCTTTAGGTAGACAAACTTCGATTTCACGTAGTGCTTGTGGTGTTCCTCTGTCTTCTACTACTGTCACTGTTATGAGTGCAGATGTGCATGCTGTGACAATTGCCTCTCTTTTTCTGAGTTTACTACTTTCTCTGCAGCTGTTATAACTGTTGTTCTCTCAACATTTTCTTATGTAGATCATGTTTGTATATATTTTACTACCATTACAAATGGAGAAGCTGGTAGGGGAGGGCTTTGCAGTACTTTCATGGCCTTCTTTGTGTATAATGATTGGCAGGTCTCCTCATCTAATAGTAATGTGATTGTGGAACAGCTCTCACTTCTGTTACAAGCACTATTGAGTGCCACTAATCCTCAGGTTGACTAATTACTGAGCTCTTTAAATAGATGCTTGGTCTGTGCCATAAAGTGCCTTCTTGTTAGCTCATCTTTGCTGAGGAGGAAAATATCTGAGGTGGACTCTCAGGTATGCCCTTCTGTTGGCTTTTTGAATATATTTGTTTATAAAAGAATATTCAAAAAGCTTAAGCCCGTCACAATTGCTTTTCACTCACCTAATCTAATTAATGTAACCAGATCATATTCCAACATCACTTGATACATTTTTGCCACATAACATACACTTACAGTTGGTAATTACTTGCAATTTACAGGGTGACCTAATATAATGTCTATATGCATCACCATTTTTCTACTACAGTGCTTTCATATGCATTCTTCCTACACAAAACTTTATGGTGCAGTGTTTTATTTGCATTCTTTTAGTGTCCCACTTACTTAAAGACCTTCCATTACTACCCTGGAGATTATAAAATAGCAATTTAATAATTAATGTTGTTCAAAATTTATCATTATTATTCCTAAAATTATGAAACTTAAGTCTCAAGAATGTGGTTATTGTTAATGTTTGGCCTTGGTGTCCACAAGTCTTAATTATTTTGTCCCTACATAGTATTCATGCTGTACATCTATAATTTTCTATTGTGAACCACTACAATCTAAAATTTTTCTCATTCCACGTGTTACTGATTATTGACAAGAGTGTATGGAAGATGAATAAAAGAAATAAATAAATTCATTCATACACAGAATTTTTTTACTTCATTTGCATTCATTCATATCAGCATGGTCAGTAGATGAAACTTGTTTTCCACTTCTAAACAATTACCAGTATATATATTTTGGAATGATGATCTGTTTAAGTATTGCAACTAAACAGAGCTGAACCACCACCCCCACCCCTTTCCCCAAACTTATGGAAGGATGAAGTATCTAAGCCACTGGTGAGTGCCGCCCAAATGTGATGCCAAATGAAGGTAAGTGTTCATTTTTCACAATTATTTCATCACAGGTCACATAACATCATAAAACTTCTCAACAGATGAAATGAAAGTTTACTTCGTAGTTGAAATTTATTTATGTGCAATTCATGCAAACAGTTTGTTTCAAAGTATATACTTCTTAGTACAGAAACATTCTTTCTTCAAAGGTATTCAGTTTAGAGCAGCGAAATTCTAACCTGGTAATCTGTATTTTGAGACCTCATGTAATTTCAATACATAATGGAAATTTAGTTAACTTACTGAGAAAAGAGAATTCATTGAAATTTGTATTGGCATACCAAAACTTAATGGCAATACCATTACATACTCATCTTAGGTCAGTGAGATTTTCTTAATGGAAAGAAAGTTTCTTAGGGAAAGGTGCACAAACTGAGAAGAGATATCATATCATTCATTAGAACTGCATTTCACTTAAAAAATATTAACAGGAGAAATTTCTTTAAATTAAAAAAAAGCATGAATACAAGGTTGCTGAAATGGTGGACTAAAACATATGTAGAACATGTCTTTCAGGGCAGTGTTAGTTTTTGAAACGACTCATGCAATTGCTTATTACCAGTGCCTCTCTATAGGGGGTGCTAAAATTCGAACACTATTTGCCCAATTTTCGTGTTTCTTTTTTTAATTCACAGGTATATCATCCAATCACGTTTTAAAATGGATTTTGCTACATAATGAATAAACAGCGGCAATAACAGTGTCCGTACAATGTTAGCTGCCAGTGTGCTACTTTGCAAAGTGCCGTCCACATTATTAGACCTGCGTCAAAGTGATGCAATATTTAACTTAAAAAACAAAACAAAAACCCTAATAGAAAGTCCGCGAGAGCATACGAGAATCTTTCGCGGGTGGCTTTCAAATCAAAATTTTTGTCATTAAAAATCATCTTACACAGGAACTGCAAAACGGAAGAATGGTGAATGGTGGTCAGCCATAAAAGATAAATGTATACCGTTGCAGGCGTTTAGATTGGCCTTTTCGAGATTTACAATTTATACTACAGCACTTACAGTTTAGGAATGGTATTGGAAAAGAGCACACTGGTGGCAAACACTTGCACTTTGTGTAGCTGACGATCTTTGAATGGCTAACCAGACTGCCATCAAACAAGTCGTGACAATCCCCATTAAAGCAACTTTAAAATAAACTACAATGAAATGGGTCCATTCATTTGGGAGAGTGAAAGTTATTACAGCTACTTTTTACGTCGGGGCTAAAAGGTATGCAGAAATAAGTTACAGACAAAAGAACTGGGTCATTTAAGAAAGGAAATCTTGTAATTCGTGAGAGGTATGTCAGATTTCTTTACGAATTTTCCTTGTGCGGTTCCCGTAACAGTCTATTGCTGTGCCCAAACAGACTGCGAGCATCGGCACCAGACTACGTGCGTGACGTCACTGAGCGGGTGCGCAGGCTTTCCTCTATAGGGGGTGCTGACACAGCCCAAGTATCGATACAGAGGAAAGGACAGAGATACTCAGGGCTCGTGCCACTGCTGCAGCTTGCTCCTGCAGAGGGCACTGCATCAGCCACGGACACATCAAGTGGACTGTAAATACAGTGGCCCCACACTCATCTGATAGTTCTAGCTATTATCTGAAGCCTTTAACACAAGTGTGATTTACCCTGCCTGGGTTTACACTTTTCGATTCAGAATGCTGCCTGAAATATTTGCTTTTTCTCGCAATAATTTTCAATATGCTCTGGACTTTGTTTCTGGCTAGCTGTTCACTTTTTGAACTCCATTGTTGCAGAACACAGGAACTACTTGTTGGTTCCCGGTTCCTGTGTCACAGCCAGTGTACTGTATTTACTCAAATCTAAGCCACACTTTTTTTCTGGTTTTTGTAATCCAAAAATCCGCCTGCAGCTTAGAATCGAGTGCAAAGGAAGCGGAAGTTCTGAAAAATGTTGGTAGGTGCTGGCACAACTAACTTCTGCCACCGAATATATGTAGTGCTACACAGGCATGCTGTGGAGGCACAAAGATAAATACTGGCACCAAAACCTCTGCGTCAGTAAATAAATTAATAGAAAAGGTAGAAGAATGTAAACATTATGCTATGTATTCTTTCGTGTTTGCTGCTATCTCATGTAAATCCTGTCTGCCTAATAAACTACGAAACTAGAGTGAGACAACAGCAAATGCGGAAGAATATACATATATCATGTCAGGTTTATATTCATATTAAACTTATGCTGAATAGTGATACAGTCAGAAATGAAGCACGGCAACTGACTAGATTTTTAAATCTACGATGACTAATTTCTGTGCAGAATGTAATGTACTGAAGAGGCGTCTGCAAAGATTTTCAAATGGAGAAAAATTTTTGGTAAACTCTCATTCAGAACATCATCTATCATACGCAGTCTATTATTTGGTTCTCGTTTATCATTATCACAGAAAGCAGCAGTGTAAGCAACAACAAACAGCAATCTCTTGCCATTTTTTCGCTAATGAGACAATTCCTCTTTTTTATTGTAAGCAGCGGTAGTGCGCACAAAAGCAAGCCATGCCACGAGCAGCGACAGGTCGTAAGGGCTCATTATCAGAATGCGGCAAACAATGCACAACACAGTACAATAATGCATTTTCAGCTTAGAGTGACGTAAACACCTACAGCAAAGAGAACGGCACTTATCAGATCAAAGCAAAATAAGCAATCGATTCAAACCAGATGAAGCACGTGAAAAAGGAAGGGTACCCGTATAAATATGGATGGAGCGCCTGACACATAGCAATGGCTACTTGGTAAAGCTTAACTGTTAAGCTTACGACTCGAACCAAACTACTGTTGCTGTATCTCCATCCATTCGACCTAAATTGTGTCTCATGTTACAACGGAACAACTTTGTTTCATTTTGGAGGTGCAGTCTAAAACTTTTCTCTCCCCCTGAATTTTAAGTCTCAAATTTCAGGTGCGGCTTAGATTCGGTAAATTTTTTTTTTTCTTGTTTTCGAGTCTCATTTTTCAGGTGCGGCTTAGATTCAAGTAAATACAGTAAGTGATCACAAACTCTGTTCTATCTAAATGACTGATTGATTTTAACAGGGAAGCTAAAACAGCTTAGGTCTGACCTGCCACTGCCCGCACTGAAACTAGGTTTATTGTGCAGTATCGCTCCCTGTATATCTAGTAAAGCCAACCAGTGCCCTTAAATAGTGCAAGGAGTCCCGCTACCAGTTTTTTGTTAGACACAATTTCTTCAGGTCTAGTTGTCCCGAAGATTCTGTATCTTTCACTCTCCAATGCCATGCATTCGAAGATTAGGTGTGATGCAGTTTCTTCACCCTCATCGCAGATCCTACATTTAGGGTCCTCTACCATTATACCCATTGTGTGTAGGTGTTTTTTGAAATTCCCATGGCCGGTCATCAGTCCACTCATGAGCTTGATCTCTCTCCTGTTCAAGCCCAGGATTACAGAGCTTCTTTTAAAACATGGCTTGGGAATCATTACCTTACCATATTTTTGTTTATGGACCTTGGTCCAATATCCTACGTGATGTTTCCTAAGCCAGTTCCGTAGTTCTAATTTGATCATAGCCTTGGTGATTGTCAGGAAAGGTTCCAGTCCAATAAATGGAGTTGTTGTCCCCATCCTAGCCAATCTATCGGCTTGTTCATTGCCACAGATCCCTGAGTGGCAGGGGACCCACACTAGATTTACCCCATTACTTCCCTCTAGCTCCACCAGAGCCCTGTGGCAATCTGCAACAATCTTAGATCTTGTTGCAGGAGCTGCCAATGATTTCAGGGCTGCCTGGCTGTCTGAATAGATGTAGATGCTACGGTCATTGTAGCACCTACACTTATTCTCCTCCACACATGCCCTAATTGCAGTAATTTCAGCTTGGAATACAGAGGCCAGTTTTCCTAGCGAGATGATCCTCTCGTCTTGGCTGAACCTCTTACACCCCTGCCCCAGGACCTTGGTCTGTTTCTGACCAATTGGTGAACCAAACTATGTCCCCCATACGGTGTCACTCTGTTTTTTCCCACTGCTCCCTACTTCCAATTATTATGTTGTAAGGCTTGTCGAAGCAGTTGGGAGTTATTATATAGTGGCAGGCATTTCCCCAGCCATTCCTTTATTTACCTCACTCACTACATTTGTGTGTGATTCTGGATATCCGAATGAGACCCAGTTTTAAGTCTGTGTGCCCCAGTTGCTGCCTTCATCTTGACCCAAAGGTGAAGTGGAGGCATATCCAGCATGGCTTCCATTCCAGCAGTTGGTGTTCTGCTAATTCCGCCTGTTATGGCTAAGCAGGCCACTCTCTGCACCTTAGCAAGCTCCTTAGCAGCAACCCGCTGTTCTACCTTCTTCCAACACACTACGGCCCTGTAGCAAATCCTAGGTCTAACGACAGTGGTGTATATCCAGTGCATACTCCTGGGGCTTAGGTCCTAGTTTTTGCTACAAGCCCTCCTAGCACTCACTAGAGTACTTTTTGCTTGGAGCAGCTGCTCTTAAGGTGAGGGGGGCCCAAGTTAGCTTCTCATCCCAGGCTATCCCCTTCACAGGTAGAGTTTCATCGAAGAGCTTTAGTTTCCAAAATGAGTGTTGAATATGTCTCTTCATAAATGGCACCACAACAGTCTTCTTAGGATAAACTCTCAGGTCCTGTTTAATGCACCATTTTTGCACAATGCCCAATCCTCCTTGTGCCATATTCCTAACTGTGTCAGTGAATTTGCCAAGTATTACTATGACAAGGTCATCTGCGTATCCTTGGCAGAAGCATTGCCTAGAACTTAGTTTCTCAATGAGTTCGTTCACCGCTAGATTCCACAATAGAGGAGACAAAACTCCTCCTTGTGGGCAGCCTCTAGTGGTCTTAATTACCACCTTTTCGTTCATCATGGTAGCCTCTACCTTCCTTCCATTAAGCATGGCCCTGGACCACCTACATATAGTGGTCCCCAGGTCATGCGCGTCTGCTGCCCATACCATGGAATTGAAGGTCGTGCTACCAAAGACCCCCTTGATATCCAGAAAGATGCAGCAGAAAGCTATTTCTTGGAAGTGAAGTGCTTTTTCCACCTTCCCAACGAGTTGGTGGAGAGCTGTCTCACATGATTTACCTGGTGGGTATGCGTGTTGGTTCGAGTGTAGAGGGACCCTACTTAGCCTCCTCTCCCCAATATATACATTAACCAGTTTTTCCAATGTTTTGAGAATGAAGGAGAACAGACTTATTGGTCTCATATCCTTGGCCATGGTATGTTCAAGTCTCCCTGGCTTTGGAATGAAGACAGACTGATGACCTAGAAGTTAAGTCCCATAGTGCTCAGAGCCATTTGGAATGAAGACAACCTTCATTGCCCTCCAAGCATTGGGAAAGATTCCTACTGCTAGGCTAACCCTGAATAGCCTGCATAGGACTTTTATGAGCTTTCCTCCTGTCTGTTGCAGGAGGGCTGGAAAAATTCCATCTGGGCCAGGTGACTTTAATGGTTGGAATGTTCCCACCGCCCACTGGATTTTGTTGAAGTTCACACAGTCCTTGGCCGATTCCCAGTCCTCTCTTAGAGTGCCTGTGAACCGTTGTCTCTTTGGGGTCACATACTGGTCTGTGTTGTCTGGCAGAGCATACTGAGGAAAGTGAGTTTTGAGGAGAAATTCCAGTGTCTCATGTGCTGTCTTTGTATATTCCCCCTCCTCTTTCCTCAATGTCCCTCCTGGATTGGTTGGTATTCTAGTGAGAATCTTGTGAAGTCTGGCTTGTGCAGCTGTGCCCTCCACTTCCTCACAGAATGCCTTCTAGGATGCCTCCTTTTCTTGTCTGATTGCAAGATTGTAATTGACAAGGGCCTCACGATATTTAGCCCATTGTCCTTTATGTCTCACAATATTAAACAGTCTCTGTACCTGTTTTCTTTGCATTTCTAGTTTGTTATTCCACCAAGGGACACTCCTATTTGTGCATTTCCTGGTGATTGTGCAGTTCCTGCAGTTTCTCTTCAAAAACAAATAAACTGTGAAAGAAAATTATACTTATTTTCTGTAAATTCTATGAATCATTTTCAATAACTGAACTTCACACACACACTAATGAGCTAGTAACAACATAATTACAGTAGTGAGCTACTTCTCCTACTACACATATCCCACTTAGGGTTTGGGCAGTGCCATTTCTGATCTTCATGAACAGTGATAGTGGTTTCTACGAGGGTGTGCTGAAAAGTAATGCCTCCAAGTTTTGTATGTGAAAACTCTTAAAGCTTTTCAAATAAGATGAACATTATTAACATCTATGTCTTTATTCATAATGTCTACATATTTTTAGCCCTCTTCCACTAGAGGGCTCCGATATGTAGCATATAACAGGGCAGTGTGCAACTTAACTATGTCGATGCGTAAGAAATACCGTGCTGTAATCTAGTTTCATCTTCAAACAGTTTGTCCATGCATGGAGCAGAATATCATTGACTTTTTTTTTACTTAAAAAGCTTTAAGATTTTTCACGTAAAAATTCAGAGGCATTCCTTTTCAGCATGCCATTGTGCATTTGATGCCCCACCTGATATTACACCACTATCTTTTTCTTACACTAGGGAATAAACTTACAAGTCATTTGTCCAAAAGGTGGAGACATTGTTTTGTTTTTGTCCTGAGTGTAACTTTGTATTTAGGTAAACTGGAAGTCCAGTGCATTATTTACCTAAACAGGTGATTAAAAGTGTATATTACATATTCAAATTGTTGGATGATTTTGCACATATATTCTTTTCAGTCTGTCACTTTTTTGCTAAATTTTGATAATGAGATTGCAGCAATAGCAACGTAATTCAGTTCTATGTTCAGTACCAGTCGAATGAAAATTATTTGCTACATGTAAATCAGATTCCTAATTTTGCACCTCATACATTTTAAAAGTGTTTCATTATGATGTCACTGTGAACACAATAAAACCTGAAGAAAATTATTAAAGTTAATGCAGCTGTGTTAAACAAAAATATTAAATTTATAAAAATGTAGCAATATGTACCTCCATTGCAAACTGTCCTGCATATGTTCCAGTCATCGTACTCGACTGCCCAGCTGCTAAAATGCCAACTGCCCATATATACATTGTTGCTATGCCAAAATAACACCCCAAGAAGACTCCAGCTTTATAAATATCAGCATCTACCAATTGAGTGTTGTTCTACTGGAAAAAAAGCAAAAAAACTTATCAATAAAACAAAATGTCAAATTTAAACAACAAAACAGATGAAAACAGGGAAGTAAATTATGCTGCAATATAGTGATGCAAGACATAAGGATCATTATGTGGCAAATTAAAGAGATCGCAATTAATAAAAGGACCAAAACTTCTTACCCACCCTTTTAGCCATTTGACCACAGTTTTGTTTGCTGTCACACTATGATGCATATAGTAGTATTATAATCCCATAACAGAGCTCTTTTGTAGCTCACTGTTTTACTAACAGTCTTCATGACAGCACTGTACTTGCACAGATAGATGACACTGTATGCAAGTTTGTGAAATAAAGCCCACAACTGCAAATATTATCTAATCGCTTATAGACTGTACACTGTATATACAAAAGTATAAGCTGACAGAATTTACCCCCTCTCTCTCTCTTTTTTTTTTTTTTAAGACAGTGATGATAATCTTTATTTGTCGATAATAACTTTACAGTCTTGAATATCGTCATTTTTCACACACTTTCATTAATGATATCACATCATAAATACAAGTAAGATCTACAAAGAGCAGCACATTAGATACTTTGTATAAATATTTATCACCACTGATATACTGCAACTGAAAATACAGAAAAATAGTAACAGAGATAATGGAGTTCAGAAAGCTTTAAGTGAGTATAAACATCTCTTAATGAACTACTGTTTGAAAATGCCCATAAAGAAGTTTACTTGGAGTTCCTTTATACCAATTGGCAATATATTATAGAACTGTCTTCCAGCAGAATTGATACAGAATTGTCTTCCACAAGCAAGTGGGCTGTGAGCTGTAGCACTGTATCTCTTATTATACAATACCCTTGGCAATCTTCTCCAGTATGTGTATTGTAATAATGGATCTGTGTATACATTATGCTCTTTCTACATTCTCTTTTACCATCCTAATTGTTTTAAGAACATACAAAGAGTACACACACAGTAAATTATACTTGATGAAACAGTCCCTACTGGATTGACATCTACTTATATCAGCGGTTATTTTAACAACTCTGTTTTGAAGCTTGAATATCCTATCTATGTAGACTGTGCCGCATCCCAAATTTCAATCCAATAATTGATAATTTGTATGGATTAGTCCATAGTAGATTTTTATAGGACAGGAGGAGGGGTTATAACAAGTAACTGTTGCAACTAATCTTTTTCCAGATGTAGCTGGTACACACTGCTACGTAAGATGTTCATCAATCACAATGCCTAGATATTTATTTTTATCAGATGTTTCAAATTTAGACAGTGGTTGGTTGGTTGGATTAAAAGAGGGAGAAAGGGACCAAACTACGAGGTCATCAGTTCCTTGTTCCGAATAAAAGAATGCCACAAGTGTGAGAATAAAACAAACAAGACTGACAACTCAAAACAGAATGAAAGGAAAAATCACAAGAACAATGAAGGGCGACAAACATGTAAATGGACAAAAGGGGACAAGAAAACCATAGAAATGAAAAAAATGGGATGAAGAGATTAAAACAACAAAGAAGATTACCATGGCTGGCTGATTATGAGAATAAAAAGAAGAAGCCAGCCACTCTGCAACACATTAAGACCTGCAGCCTAGAAGCACTAGGTTGGAGGACACAGAGGGACAAAGGACATGTGGTAAAACTTAGATCAAATGATAAAACCCACCCTCACGAATAGAAGTTAAAACTAAATCAGCCGATGAGGTGTCGTCAGGTAAAATTAGCGGAAACAAGTCCGGTAACCCAAGATTTCATCACTGGGCAGTCGAAGTGAGACAGTGCACCAGAATATGGGCCACTGTCAACCGGGCACCGCACCAACACTCAGGCGGGTCTTCACAGTGCAGGAGGTAACCGTGGGTCACCCAAGTGTGGCCAATGCGGAGCTGGCAGAGGACAACTGATTCCCTGCGAGAAGCCCGCATGAAAGTCTTCCACACATTCGTAGTCTCCTTAATGACACGCAGTTTGTTGTGTGTACTGTTATGCCATTCAGACTCCCAAAGCCTACAAACCCTACGGCATAAGTCAGAACCCAAGTCAGGTTCAGAGATGCCCAATTCCAGAAGTGGTTTCCGCGTAGCCTGTTTGGGATGCCGACATGTCCTGGGGGTCCACACTAACACCACTGAATGACCAGACCATTCCAAGGCATAGACGGATTGCTGGATGGATGTTACCAAATGATGGCGAGGGTAGCACTGGTGGATATCTTGTAAGCTGCTCAAGGAGCCAGTATACAGAAGAAACAATTCCCCAGGGCATGAAGTGCGAGAGAGATGTCCACCAGCTCTGCAGTGAATACACTGCAGCCATCAGGCAAGGAATGCTGTTCAAAATGGCCTCTGTGGATGTAGGTGAAGTCAACATGACCATCAGCCATCGAGCCATCAGTGTAAACCACTTCAGAACCCCACAACACACCAAGAATCAAGAGGAAGTGACAGCGGAGAGTGGCAGGAGTAACTGAGTTCTTAGGGTCATGCGAAACGTCCAGATGAATCTGCGGCCTAGGTGTACACTATGGAGGTGTATGTGGACGGACCTGGATGGGAGGTGGTAAAGGGAAGGACTCCAGTTCAGACAGAAGCGATTGCATGTGAACCACAATCGTTAGCCCTGATATGGGCCGCTGATGTGGGAGATGAACTGCTGCGGGTGGAAAAAAGAGGCGGTAATTTGGATGCTCAGGAGAACGTGCAATGTAACTGGCAAGCAGTTTTGCACATCGGATCTGCAATGGAGGGACTCCAGCCCCCACCAGGACACTGGTCACCGGACTGGTTATAAAACCTCCCGTGACCAAGCGAACGCCACAGTGGTGCACTGGGTTGAGTACACGCAACACTGTGGGTGCCGCCAAACCATGAACCAGACTCCCATAGTCAAGGCGGGATTCAACAAGGGCTTTGTAGAGCTGCAGCAGAGTAGAGTGATCTGCATCCCAGTTGGTGTTGCTCAGGCAGTAGAGGGCATTGATGTGCTGCCAGCACTTCTGCTTAAGCTGACGGAGGTGACGTAGCCAAGTCAGTCGGGTATCAAAAACCAGTCTTAAGAATCGATATGTCTCAACTACAGTGAGTGGATCATCATGAAGGTAAAGTTCTGGTTCCAGATGAATGGTACGACACTGACAGAAGAGCATTACACACGACTTAGCAGCCGAAAACTAGAAGTCGTGGACGAGAGCCCATGACTGCGCCTAGTGGATGGCTCCCTGTAGGCGCCGCTCAGCAACACCAGTACTGGTGGAGCAGTACAAAATGCAGAAGTCATCTGCATACAGAGAGGGTGAGAAGGACAGCCCTATAGCTGCTGCTAAACCGTTAATGGCCACTAAAAATAGTGATACACTTAATACAGTGCCCTGCGGGACCCCATTCTCCTGGATATGGGGGGAACTACTGAAGGCACCAACTTGGACATGGAAAGTACGGAGCAACAGGACATTCTGGATAAAAATCTGGAGTGGGTCTCAGAGACCCCACCCGTATTTAGACAGTGGTTCTAGGTTTATGTCCATCTGAGGGTGGTTATAGTTTACCAAGAACTTCATCACTACTATCTAATCCTTACTTAATGAAAATTTATTAATTATAAGACATTACATGATCAGGCCAATGTTCTCCTTATTGTTCAACACATTCCCAGGTAGTAGGTAATGTATCCTCAGCGGAGTTCACTTACTGAGTTTAGTGGCTATGTTAGGTCATTAATACATATACGAAACAAGAACAGCCACAGAATACTACCCTACGAGACTACACAGTTGAGAAACTTGTATGCTTTTACTGTTAGGACCTTCCCTTTATTCTTATAATGATACATGTGATGATCAAGACAGTGAACACTGTGGTGTCACCGCCAGACACCACACTTGCTAGGTGGTAGTTTTAAATCAGCCGCGGTCCATTAGTACATGTCGGACCCGCGTGTCGTCACTGTCAGTGATCGCAGATCGAGCGCCACCACAAGGCAGGTCTCGAGATACAGACTAGCACTCCCCCCAGTTTTACGGACGACTTTGCTAGCGACTACACAGACGAAGACTTGCTCATTTGCAGAGCAGCTAGTTAGAATAGCCTTCAGCTAAGTCCATGGCTACGACCTAGCAAGGCGCCATTAGCATTACATTGCATTTATCTAGAGAGAGTCTCACTTGTATCATCAAGAACGCTGTATACAAATGATGGATTAAAGTTAAGTATTCCAGCAGCTACGTACTTTTCTTTATAGCATTCATTACGTATCCTGTTTCAGACCTCACGCCACCCTTCGTGAGTTAGCGCGTGCATCTTGGCCGTCTCTTTCTATTAGTGTATGTAGTGTTGGCAAGTCTGCCGACACTACACATAATTGGCGACGAGTCTCAAAAGAGGATTTAGCGTTCGTATTGTCCTAATTTACTTGTCATGGCTTCGCCACAATCTCCAGATGTACTGTCCGAATTTTATCGCTTGCAGAATCAGCAGACACAGGCGTTATTGGATGCCCTTGGACAGCTCGTCCAGGGTCAACGTGCAATGCAAACCGATGCAGCAGCCGCCGCTTCACCGCTACCGCAGCCACAACATGCTGTTGCACCCCCATTTCAACCGTATGATGCGGCGATGGAAACATGGACGGAGTGGTCACGCCAATTTGGATTTCATCTCGCCGCCTACAGAATTCAAGGTAACGAGTGGCAGCCTCACTTATTGTCGTGTGTAGGGGTGCAAACGTTCTGTGTGATAGTGAAATTATTTCCCCGAAGCGACGTAGCAACTCTGTCCTACGAAGAAATTTTGTCTGCTTTAGATGACTATTTCAAGGAAACAGTTAATGTAGTTGCAAAAAGGTATATGTTCTTTCGCACAAAACGTATGGCCGGTCAAACTAATCGGGAGTGGGTTGCAACTTTGCAAGGCCTTACAAGGGATTGTGCTTTTGAGTGTGAATGTGGACTCCCTTATTCAGATACTATGGTCCGTGATGCAATTGCACAGAACGTTTCTGATGTTCGTATACGGGAGCAAATTTTGAAACTAGTCAATCCCTCCCTTCAACAAGTGATAGACATATTGGATAGGCAAGACACACTTGACTTTGCTCAGGAATCATTTGCAACATCGCCAGCTGTGTGTCACATTAACCGGCCCGCCGGGCGAGCTGCACGGAACTGTAAACAGCCCTCGCGCACGTCCGCGCAGCTACGTGTGCCGCGCCAGCACGCAAATGCAGTGAAATCACGCCCGCGGTGTGCAACTAGACATTCGCGTGACAACTGCCCGTAACGCCAAGCTATTTGCTTTTTCTGTAATAAGAAAGGACATGTTCAAAGTGTTTGCCAGAAAAAGCTCAGATCAGACACTCACAACCATTCCAGGCCCTTTGCTTCACACCGGAATCGAACCCAGGATACTCAGGCTCGTGAACCTTTGCCCATGGACATTCATGTAGTTAATTCCACTCCGCCCAGTGCCACTCTTTCTAACAGTGACTGTGTTCGTCCCACAAAAAGTGTGCGTCGACGTCGCCGGAAATCACGTCGATTAGCAAGTGATTCTGTGCCAGTGTCTGTTCACGTTGCACGAGACAGTCGCTCTTGTCCTCAGCAGGACAATAAACTTTTTGTAGACTTGGACATTAATGGCAACGTGATCCCATTCCAGCTCGATACCGGAGCTGCGGTTTCTCTGATCAATAAAGACACGTACAACCAACTGGGCACTCCTCTGTTGCGTGCCGCAAATGTTCAGCTAACTACATATTCAGGTCACACGATCCCTGTGTTAGGACAGTGCAGCCTTCTTTCAACATACAAGGGACAAACAAAACTTGTGTCTTTTTACGTCCTTCGTTCTTCTTCTGCAGTGAACTTGTTTGGTTTAGATTTATTTCAGTTGTTTAACTTATCAATAGTCAATCAGGTCCTATCAGTGAACCAGACTGTGCCTTCCGCCAGTGTTTCTCGTCTATGTGAAGAATTTGCAGACATTTTTGCACCGGGCCTTGGTTGCGCTAAGAACTATAAAGCACATTTGGAACTGAAAGTAAACGCGCAACCAAAATTTTTCAGAGCGCGCAATGTTCCCCACGCATTGCGTAATGAGGTCACAAGAACATTACACAATTTAGAATCACAAGGTGTGATTGAACGTGTGCAAGCTTCTCTCTGGGCATCACCGTTAGTGATTTTGCCAAAACCTTCCGGAAAACTGTGACTTTGTGTGGACTTCAAGGCCACAGTGAATCCACAACTAGTGATTGCCACTTTTCCTTTACCCCGCCCGGAAGATCTTTTTGACAAACTGTGCCCGGGTACATATTTTTCTAAGTTGGACCTAGCCGATGCGTACTTGCAAATACCGGTGGACGAAGAATCCCAGCGCGTCTTGGTGGTTAACACGCATCTTGGTTTGTACCGATTCAAAAGACTGCCATTCGGGTGTGCATCCACCTCTGCATTGTTTCAGCAATATTTACAAACTGTTTGTGTGTCGGTTCCTAGTGCAGCGAACTATCTGGACGATATTGTGATCCCCGGCAAGACAGCAGATGAACATTTAGCAAATCTTAGAACATTATTTCAGGTTTTGCAACAAAATGGTCTTCGCTTGCGGAAGCACAAATGTGTGTTTTTTGCTCGTGACTTGCCATATCTGGGACATGTAATCAATGCCCAAGGCATACATCCCAGTCCAGAGCACCTCCGTGCCATACAAGACTTGCCTTCGCCGCAGAATTTGAAGCAGCTACAGAGTGTGTTGGGAAAAATTAACTATTATCATAACTTTCTCCCGCATGCCTCTTCCATTTCAGCTCTGCTTCATCACTTGCGCCGTAAAGGTGTTCCGTTCGTCTGGACGACGGAATGCGAACGCGCTTTTCGCCAGTTGAAATCGGCGTTGCTTTCAAATACTTGCCTTACGCCATTCGATCCCCAGAAACCCCTTTTGTTGATGGTAGATGCATCGGATTTCGGGATCGGTGCTGTGCTTGCACACAAAGATGGATCGCATGATCGCCCTATTGCCTTTGTGTCAAAATTGCTCTCGTCTGCGCAAAGAAATTATTCACAAATCGAGAAAGAAGCTTTGGCTCTCGTGTTTGGTGTTACTAAGTTCCATGATTTCTTGTATGGTTGTCACTTTACCATCATCACAGACCACAAACCTTTGACATCGCTTTTTCATCCAAACAAGCCTGTACCTCTGCGTAAAGTGCAGAAATTCATTCGCTGGTCTATTTTCCTCTCGCAGTACCGCTACGATATCTTGTATCGGTCCACGGCTAAGCACGGAAATGCCCATGCATTGTCCCGTTCGCCTGTTGCTGAGGACAGAGCATTCGATTCCTCCGAACTTGCTTGCATGTTCATTGATGCGGAAACCGATGACGTGGTCGAATCGTTTCCGATTGATTTTCGTCGTGTAGCTACAGCCACAGCTGCTGACCCTGTCCTTGCTACCATTTTGTGTTTTGTTGCTACGCAATGGCCCTTGTCAAAGTCACGGATAGAGGATCCATTGGTTCGCGGATTTTTTTGCTCACAAGGAGAGACTCTTTGTACCACGTGGTGTTTTGTTGTTGCGTTCTGATAATGATCAGTCCAGAGTCGTGGTCCCATGTTCGTTACAGTCCTCTGTTTTACGGCTTCTTCACCAAGGACATTGGGGTATCGTGCGAACGAAACAACTTGCTCGTCAGCACTGTACTTGGTTCGGAATCGATGCTGCTATTACGAATATGTGCTCTTCTTGCATGGCGTGTGCCGAACAACAATCCGCACCGCCGCGGAAATTCTTTGCATGGCCCAAAGCCACTTCCCCTTGGCGACGCTTGCACATAGATTTTGCTGGTCCATTCTGGAATGCTCGATGGTTGGTTGTGGTCGATTCTTTCAGTAATTTTCCTTTTGTTGTCCGGATGTCTTCCACAACGTCAACTGCCACCATCCAAGCGTTGTCTGCTATGTTTTGCATTGAAGGTCTTCCACAGACTATTGTTTCCGACAATGGCCCACAATTCATGTCCGCAGAATTTGTCATTCTGCAAGGCCAATGGTATTCAACATCTGACGACCGCGCCGTTTTCGCCTCAGTCAAATGGTGCCGCTGAACGATTGGTCCGGACATTCAAGTCACAGATGTTGAAGTTAAAAGAGTCGCATTCTCGGGAGGACACATTGTTGCTCTTTTTGTCTTCGTATCGCTCTCAGCCCCGAGATGGTCGCTCGCCGGCTGAGTTGCTCCACGGTCGTCCCCATCGAACCTTGATGTCTTTGCTGCATCCACCGCATCAGGTTCCTGTGCAGCGGCAGACTCCTGCTTTTGCTCCAGGCGACGTTGTATTCTATCGCAACTATCGAGGTTCACGGCGTTGGCTCGCAGGCCGCATTCTTCGCTGCCTCGGCCGTGCGATGTATTTGGTTTTGGGGGCCTCTGGTGAGGTGCGTCAGCATCTCAATCAGCTGCGCCTCTGTCGTCGCCTGGGTTCTGCCGCTCCCCGTCTGCTTTCAGCGACGGTGCCGACCGGTCAGCGCCCTGGGGACCCATCTACTGTCTCGCCTCATCCCCAGGTGTTACCGACACTGCCTTCCATTTTGCCCCATGGCGACGCGTCGCCGCCGCCGCCGCCGCTTGGTCTCCCGCCGGCGCCGACCCGCAGTGGACGCTTCGCTGCAACCGCCAAGCGCCTCCCTGGGTCACGCGCCGCCGATCGCTTCCCGTGACCAGCTATCCTCTGCCATGGAACTCTTGCCCGCTCCGGACCACATGGCGTCTTCGCGCGTCGGGTACCCCGACGCAATGGAGGTCGACCCTTCGGCCCCTCCTGTCTCTTTACGGGTGCATACACCGCATGTTGACGTGCACCCTGGACTAGGTTTTCAGGCGTTTCCTAGCTCCCCTCGGACTGAATGGCCGGGTGCGGGTGGCACAGCCTCGTCTGTTGTTAGGCTCCCCACCTCATCGCATACGTCAACATTGGGTCCTCCCCATGGCAGGCGGAAGCCTTATAACACGACCGTTCGCCGATTTGCGGGGGAGGAATGTGGTGTCACCACCAGACACCACACTTGCTAGGTGGTAGTTTTAAATCGGACGCGGTCCATTAGTACATGTCGGATCCGCGTGTCGCCACTGTCAGTGATCGCAGACCGAGCGCCACCACAAGGCAGGTCTCGAGATACGGACTAGCACTCCCCCCAGTTGTACGGACGACTTTGCTAGCGACTACACGGACGAAGACTCGCTCATCTGCAGAGCAGCTAGTTAGAATAGCCTTCAGCTAAGTCCATGGCTACGATCTAGCAAGGTGCCATTAGCATTACATTGCATTTATCTAGAGAGAGTCTCACTTGTATCATCAAGAACGCTGTATACAAATGATGGATTAAAGTTAAGTATTCCAGCAGCTACGTACTTTTCTTTATAGCATTCATTACGTATCCTGTTTCAGACCTCACGCCACCCTGCGTGAGTTAGCGCGTGCATCTTGGCCGCCTCTTTCTATTAGTGTACGTAGTGTTGGCAAGTCTGCCGACACTACAAAAACAATGTAAGTGACAGTTCAGTAAGCAACAAGCTGAATACCTACATGCTACATCTTATGAAGGAGCCCTTCTGTTTACCAAGTCAACAGACCCCTCCCAATATGTGAATTCTAACTGGCTAAAGTACAAGCCATAGCAACTAGCACAACAGGATGGCTTAGCAATGTTATATATGCTCCACCAACCATTAAACATTAAATGGCTGACAAGATAAATGACAAATAAAATACGAGTCCTGTTTGCTTTTGCGTAGGCCATGTTTCTATGGCATACGTGGGAATTTTACAAATTACAGGGTGGAGTGGTAAATTGCTTTTTTAGAATTCACATTTTGGTGACACTGTTGGCTGAATAGGGGGAGGGTGGACATGGTTTATAGTGACTGACGGGAGGTTTGTATTCAATTGTTGTTCAGTTGTGTTCTCTCCACAGGATTCTTCATAATGAATTGAATTTTCACTCGTATAAAATGTGCACGATCCAGCAATTGTCTGTAAGGGATTATGTAACACGACGAACATCTTGTGAAGACGTGCTTGCAACCATACCCCATGACGCAAATGTGTTCTCTTCTTATGAGGCATATTTTCACCTCAGTGGGTGTGTAAACAAACAGAATATGCAGTACTGGAGTAACAGAAACCCCAGGCAAATTCACCAGGGATCCCTCCACTGCACACGTTTTCTGGAAGGCTTATCTCTCTGATGGGGGATCTCAACTGGGCCGCACAATCACGGACTGAGCCCTGTGCAATTTTTTTCTTTGGGTTTACCTGAAGTCAAAGGCTGAAATTGAAAGAATACCAGAAGACATGCTTGAAAGAGTGCATGAGAATTTCAGAAAACACAACTGGTGCAGTGTGTGGATTGTGAAGGCAGACATTTGCCAGATATACTGTTTAAACCATGTAATTAGAAACTTCCATTATTGTCCAATATGGGGAAAATAAAAATAAGTTTATAAGTGTTCATTTTTTTAATTTCATTCCCAAATCTGTAATGTACCGTGTTCCACCCTGTATACTGAACTGATGATATGTAAATGCTTGAAAACTCACAGTTTGTTCTTATTTGTTACAAGAAATGAATTTTTATCATGAAATATAGGCATTTTATACAAATCAACAGTTTAGGTCTTAAAAACAGGTTACATTTACTGTTAACTTTGGGATATAAATTGCAAATAAGAAATAATTTAAGTCAACTTACCGGAAAAACATCGTAATGTATATTGTTGCTCGACACACACTGATCATACTGTAAAGAAAAGAAAATGGCAGTTAATGGAATAATCAAAATGAGTATTTATAAAGCAAAGCACTGGAGGAAAAAGTTTATTGTTGTTATACTAGCAGCAAATTAAATAAGAAATTTAGACAATGATGATGATGATGTGTGTTTCCATGTCTATCAGTGATTAGGAGCACAAGATAAGTCAGAAAAATTGTGATAAATAAAATAATTTTTACAAACTTAAACCGCATTAAGTTCTAAAAGAAATGTGGTAACAAGAAAAGCTTATCCGTTGGCCCACAGACTTAGATATTCACTTAAAAAATGTTTCAATTGACCAATACCTTTGACAAAGATGATTTTGCACTGATAGAATTACAGAAATACAAATGAATCTCTGGCAGAATACGCACCCCATTTAGGAGGAGGATACTTTAAAGCTTTAACTATATATAGATGATCATGGCCTTGCTTTGTGGGATAAAATGTTCATGTCTCATTAAAGTTTTCGCTTAAGGACACAACATTAATGCCAATATCTAGCACAGGACTTACAAAAACTTCATTGTGCTATCAAAACAAATGCCGGATGATATTCCATGCACGCAGCACACCGTCAAATGTCACACCATATGACTTTCACAAGTTTTTAAAACTGAAGGAGCACCCAGATGGAATGACTTCTGCAGACGGCAAAATGTAAAAGAGGCAACTGTGAAGTAGTTGAGAAAGTGGCAGAATATATGAACAATTTTGGTATATAAAAACTTGGAGTCAAGGTTACAAAATACACTAACATTATTGCTGATAGTGTGAAAAAAAATACTAAAGGTCAGTATTGAACACAAAGTAAATACAGAAATACTGTACAGTCCCATTTAAATATTTCTAACCTTTTGTAAATTTCTTTCTTTCAAATTCCCACTAATCAGAAACACAGATATCTGAATTTACTGTGTCATCTGAACAAGACACAGCCACGACAAAAGCACCAAAGGCGCAAAGATACAAGCTGGTGCCTGCCATTGAGACTCGCTATTTGCACGAGTTCCACCATCACCATGGGCAGCACTGAGGATGAAGATATCGACTTCGCCTCAGCCAATTGCAAGTTAAGTACAATCCGCCAATGACCGGACAACGGACAGAAACCTACTCGGAAGATAGAAGAGCAGTTCTCACCCACTTGGTTATAGATCATCATCCGGTGCTAGCTTGGACATGGAACGTTGTTTAGTGAACTCTTAGAAGTGAACAGACAGTTGTTGTAAACTGCATTTGCTATGTACCATAAAGTTTGCCTACGATTATTTGCACTTAGCCATTCAGGGCCTGTTTGTGTTATATTACATGCAGTGTTGCAGACTTAATCATTCAACTAGTCACAAAGATAAGTAAACCTTTTTAACTCATTTTTGTGACTTTGTTACTAATTTGTTGGAGTGTTGTAATAGCTTTGTTCTCCTACCCTGTTACCTGACACTGCACATAGCTGTATAGTAGTGGTAGGGAGAAATTGTCTTAGTGGTGCACTGCACCAGAAGACGTTTCACAGACTCGGCCTACCGCAACATCAGTGGCAACTTGGCCTCCACAGCAGTAGCGATGAGGGCTTTAGAAAACTGGCAATGAGGGTTCACAAAAGAATTTCAGTCATACAGTGACATCAATATGGAGTCCATAAATTATATTGGCAGATTGAGACAAGCAGTTGTGACACCTTGTGCTTCTAGTAACTGCCTTAAGCAAGTTTTATGAGCAAAGTTTGTGGTCTGCTACATACTACAATGTCAGCAACACAGTGAGCTATAGACAGTCATGATGCCGACAGTAACATGTCATCAACTGTCTAATGGTGACAACAAAAGCAAGTTGGGCAATAGCAGGGTAATTATCAGATTGTTATTTATCAGCTTTGGCTTTTTGTTTTGGCCATGAATTTGTTTCCAAATAGTCCTTTTCCTTTGACTGCTTATGATAATTCAGCATGAATGGGACTGTGTGTCGATGCATTGTACCTGCACTCAATAAATTCCTGTTTGGTATCTGTTACAGACTCAGTAATGCAGAATGTTGCTCCACTGCACTCACTGGATTATGTTCAGCAACTGCTACTTACACTGGGAGCCAAGTTACAGTCTCTGCATGACTTACAGCTCTCTGATATTCTCCTTTCTAGACAATTCATAGATGCTACTCAGGGAGAACAATTGCTCAAAAAATTTCACAATCTCTGAAAAGGATGTGTGTGTTCAAAGAAGTAATATGTTTTTGGAAGGGCTCTCAGGATTATTAAAGTAGTTGACAGACACTGTTTTCCTGTAACGTATCCTCCGGAGTACACTGGGTGCCTCTGTTGCTTACTATTAATAATGTACCACTTATATATCTGCATGCTAGTTTCATCCTAAGTGCCCTACACACCAGTCAGCTACGTAAACAGTGCCTAGAGCTATGGCCAACTCTGTTGCATGCTCATTATTCAACAGAAGAGGAAAATTTCAAAGAATAGATTTTATTTGTCTAAAGTGTCTGGAATTGGCCTGGTGACAAACTCCACATTCACCTTTTGATTTGAATAAAGTGACCCACGATTTGAACACCACTTACAGATTAAAGAGACACTCCGTCTCTGAGCTGGAAGGTCATCATCAGCATCAGTGTTTATGGGTGTAAAATGTTGCACCAGCAGTGTTTCATCTGTCACACCATTTTCTTCACAGCTTTTGCAATCTAAATTAGAAATCTTAATCTCTTCTCATGTTACACTGTTTTCTACTGTGAATAGACCGCAACGATCCTCTCAGCATAAACAGATTCTCTACAGTCCCTACTGCAACTAAATAGACTGAGAACCTGCCAACAACAATTATTAAAGTCATCCAGGAACCAAGTCACCTAAGTAAAAGTAGTATCCTTTACCCAGGTTCTTGTTACATTTTCAACTACATAACTGAGGACGTTATTAAGCTAATTATCTAAATTAACCTACTATAACTGAAATCAAGAAACAATAATAAACATAGATTCCACTGAGTAACAATAAAACAGAAAGAAAACATCATAAGTGTAACACAGCAGCACAGAATCAACTAAGTGAACTATATACACCATTCAATGTAACTGAAAGTCACTTTTTCGAAACCCTGTAATTATCTCCCACTGAGATGGAGGCGTTTGAAATTCAGCTCTTAATTTGCCTACACGCTTCCTCTGTAATGGTGAAAAAGTGTGGCACCATGTGACATCACGCTTATGTTTGGAGGTGCTTTGAACCCTGTGATGTGTGAGATGGGTTAACAATGTCACATTGGTACCAAATTTCGTGAAAATTCTGCTCGAGGCCACGTCGACGTATCAGACAGCGGGAAAGTCATTAAACCCCTCTTTCCCATATTTCACAATTTCTCTTGAGGCCTCTGTGATGGAGCTCACAACTGTAACACTCAGTGTTGAAACCACACAGTTTCCTTACAGGTCGCCGATATAAACATTTCACACACACTG
The DNA here is from genome assembly GCF_023864345.2 of Schistocerca serialis cubense. Classification (NCBI taxonomy): domain Eukaryota; kingdom Metazoa; phylum Arthropoda; class Insecta; order Orthoptera; family Acrididae; genus Schistocerca; species Schistocerca serialis. The sequence continues at coordinate 1,014,342,213 of NC_064640.1, forward strand.
TCGTTCAGAATCAATACAAAAAGGCCTCAGAGGTTGACATAAAGGGTATCAGTGAAACCACCCCTTCCCTTAGGGTATCGATTCCCACACATTCCACAGTGAGATAAGCAATAGGGTGATATCCTTGGCAACCTTTAACACTGCTGACATACCCTGGATGATACAACCCTCACCTAAAGACATTGTGGGCCTGCAACACTACTGAATGTGATCGGCCCCCTTGGAAGTCTAGCATGACGACAAAATTTTTGCTCTGGTGTATAGAGTGGAAGCACTAGGGACCGTTCAAAATGATTTCACGAAATTTGAATTTGATCCAAAGCAGCAAAGGGTTTTTATGCTTTTTTAACCCTCCTGTTCCAAGCCCTCTTGTGACATGATCAAAGAGGAGTGTGATACTGATACATGCAAGAATAAAATGGCAAAGGGTCACTCTAGGATCCCCCAGTATGGCAACACCCTCAGTGCTACCTGTGCACCTTTATTGGCCACTTTAAAATGTCCCTATATAGAAGAGCCATTCACTGATTCCTATGCACTGGCATGGCAGGCATCCCTTTTGACACCATCAGATTTTGCATGCAACCAGCAGGCACTAGTTTAGCAATGTATTGGGGCTCAGCTAAGATGTGTTGAAATGATTTCCTATCACACTGCCACCTGGGAATCAGTGACTGACTCTCTCAGTACACGGCCGTTTTCTAAGATCAATAAAGGTGCATTGGTGGCACCAAGGCTGTTGCCGAACAGGGCTGGTGGGGGTGGGGATCTCAGAGGGACGCTTTGCTGTTTCATTAACATACGTGGCAACGGGTAATGTTACACATGTACCCTCCACCCCATGAGTATGTCAAAAGAGAGCGCATAGTGGGGGGTGTCAGCAGTGTCAAATGTTGTCAAGAATGTCATCCTATTGCTCATCGCACAGTGGACTGTCATTTTTGACTGCAAAATGTGTGGGTATCAAGTCCCTAAAGAAAGTGGTGGTTTCATTGACACACTCTATGCCACCCCCTGAGAACTTTTCATGTCAACTGTGAGCAGCAGTCTATCTGAAATGTCTTCTTCGGCCACACAAAATCATGTGATTTCAACATTGGGCATTGCAGTTCTGACCTCCATCACAGGGGGATCAAGAGAGAGGGTGAAATGTGGGTAAAAGGGAGGGGAGTGTGATGTCCTTCCCATTGACACCCACAACTGCTACTGGAAATGAGCAGAATTATCATGAAATTTGGTGCCATTGTGGCATCATTAACTCACCTTACACCTCACATCAAATTCTGGGCTCCAGTTTTCTTTCGCACGTGTCGACACTTTTCTGTTCAAAGCAATGCCATACCTAATGGTGATGAAAGGTGCCACACTGTTGCACCATTATAAAGGAAGGTCGTAGGCACCTTTGAGCCAAATTTCAATCTTCTTCACAATGAGAGAACATTAAAAAAGATTTCGAAAAAGTGACCGTTTAATTGCATTGTGCAGTGTGTGCAAGTTTTTGATGTGTTTTCCACTGTGGAAAAGTCATGAAAACTGTTGTATTCTGAGGGTTGTCAGAGATTATTCTGGGTACCTGCACCAATTTAACACAATATATATTTGGGGTTGGGTGAAAGCTTACTAGTTTGACAGTCTTTCTGTTGTGCTTATCTGTGACTCAGCATCTTCGCAATATGGTGAGTAGCCATCTATCCTTGTCATAATATTGTCATTATTCCATCCCAGATATTCAACAGTGCAGTTATTGCAATAGAGTAATGTATATGACATGGCTTGTTTCACAGGTGGTCTGGCCTCTGATGAGATAGGATACACCTGTGACAGGACTGGGGTAGGAAGTGCTGGGTGGGTGTATTTGGTAAGTCTTACATCTGCGTCTTCCACAAGGATATGATCCCTGCAACAAGGGGTTGTGAGTGGGAATGGCATAGCAATGAACAAGGATGTTGTGTAGGTAATGGAACACCCTTAAACCCACCTACCACCAAACAATACCTGCATTTTGACAGTGATGAGAACTCCTCCTTTGCCCAGTACGCAGGAGGTCTCATTAGGGTCTTCCTGATCAACCAGTATCACCTGGACTGGAAAACTGAACCATATCCTTCACCAAGACTATCATCATGCCCTGAAATTAGGGCATCCTACACAAGATTCTTCCCACCCCTCCTGAAGTGGTGTTCCATTGCCCATCCAACCTACACAACATACTAGTCCACCCCTATACCACTCTTCCTCCCAATGCTTGGTTGCAGGGATCATATACCCGTGGAAGACACAGATGTAAGTCCTGCCCAATCCACCCACCCAGAACTTCTTACTCCAGTCCTATCGCAGGCTTATCCTACCCCCATCAGAGGATATCCACCTGCGAAATCAGCCGTGTCATACACCAACTCTGCTGCAATCACTGCACGGTTTTTTTATGTCGATGTGGCAACCAAAATGAACAGCCACCACCAAACTGTGGACACAGCAAAACAGACTACTTAGTGGCACAGCATGCAGCTAAGCACAACATGCTTGATTTCAATGGCTGCTTCACAACCCAGACCATCTGGATTCCTCTCTCTACCACTAGTTTTTCTGAAGTACACAAATGGGAGTTATCCTGCAACACATCCTTTACTCCTGGAACAATCCTGGCCTCAATTTCCATTAACTGACTGACCCCACACCCTCCAGACAACAGCATCCCCTTCCTCTGTCCTATTACCCCCTCGTAATTCACTTATCTATGTCACCTTCATCGTGTGCTGCTTTCCATCAGCTCTGGCACCCATGCTACACGTGCCTAGCCCATGCACCTGTCACCTCTCCCTCCTACATTCTGAGTGAGCAAAATTGCTGCCTCCCTCCAAGCCTCCAGCTACTCATGCCACCCAACCCCTCTTGCTGCCTCTCTCTCCCTCTACCCATCCACCCTAGTCCAATGCCAAACCGCATTCTTGGCACTGTGCACCCAGTCAGCACTGGGGATACAGG